>NC_044500.1:48669557-48754557 GCF_902362185.1 Chanos chanos
ATAACATGGCTGTTTGTTCTCTCTGTGAGGGTTTAATTTGGCACAAACCCTCCACAGAATTACCCCCCCCCCCCCCCCCCCGCCTATAGCTGAGACTGATGGACAGCTCAGTTCACAACACAGTGCTGCGTGTTATTGATTGACCCCATAAAGCTTCAATGAGACAGGCACACTCACACACACACACAACACACTCACACACACGCAGAAACACTGAGTGAAAAATGGAAAACATATTGATCACATTTCTCTGAACAGCTGTGTGAGGATCAGCACGTGCCTCATTTTTTCTCAAATGTAACTGTTCAGACTACTGTGTGTGTGTGTGTGTGTGTGTGTCAGTGAATTGTACTGATGTTCTCTGTAACAAGTTCAGTAACGTTAATTACACCGCGTAATCTGAACGTATCTCACACGTAGTACTATCTGAATTGTTAGCTGTCGAGACGTTGAGTGATGGTTTAGGATTTACAATGGAAATGTTTTGGTTTCGTGATGTATGTTCACATACGGTAGCTTTTGAATCGTTTTCACTTTTGAATCATTTTGACGCTTTGTACCATCAACGATCGATTACGTAGGCTACGCCAGACAGCTGAGGCATGAGGGGACAGAAAACCTGCTGCTCCGCTACACCCGTATACGGCAACAATTTCCCCGGCTCACAGCCGTCTTATTTTCAGTCCTTTAATTACCATTTATTAGCCCCCGTTTCACATGCGCCTAATTTGCGTGTGACAAATCGGTTTCTGCAGTGGAGCTACTCTAACTGTCAGACACACACACACACACACACACACACACAATGAGGATGGCGTCAAGGTCATTTCAGGGTAACATGGGGAAAATTATAAACACTCTCACTGTGATGCTCCAACTAAAACAACATTGCTGTAAAATGTCTCTGACCCCACTTTTTTCATTGTGGTATAATTCCTATTAAGCGTTCCACCGATTCTGCCGAAAATTATTTGCCACATCTAATTCAAATAACCCTATGTTGCCGTTATACGACGAGCCCACGTTCCTCTCTCTCTCTCACTCTCTCTCTCACACAGAGAGAGAGAGAGAGAGAGACGCTGAAAGGGGTGGCAACGAGCAACTGAGGATATTGCTGTCACTGCACGTGCCCACCGACTATCTCACTCTAACAATAACAGTGCACGCACTCCCAAACAGCTAAATGGGTTTGTGAGGAGGTTTGATTAAGTGACGGCGAACTAACACCACATCAGCGAGGCACTTATTGTCCAAACGGGAAGAGAAAGAACACACAGTACTAACGCTATTGATCCGGTCCGCTGCTGTTATTGGGCCGATCGGATACATTCCTTCCCCACATAAAAACTGTCTTTCACCCTTTAAATGATACATAGGCTACACATTGAAAACAGCGGGTTAATACAATAAGTTGTATTTCAAAAATCAGACCGTGGTTTCACCGTCTTAATGGAAAGTCGTCATTAACAAAAGTCATGTAACAGGGTGTTTATCAAAAAAAAAAAAAAAAAAAAAAGAGTAAATAAACCTGTCGACAAATCCTTTACCTGGTAGCTCAGCATGCTTTCCTGATCGCTGTTTTCGGTGGGCATGATTAGTCCAGCCGGTTCAGTTGAGATATAAAATACAAGACGAGTGGAAGGAGCACACAGAAGATGCTATAGCCACGGCGGGGGGATGATGCAGAGTGATGGTGACGGTTAGTTGTCAGTTTTCCTGGTACACTTTCCTGTTACATGCCACAGACATTGTCAAAAACAGCCCTGGCGGGAGTAGCCATGCAAGCTCGTGCTGATAGGTGTCCGTGTGGTCACCCTGTCTGTCTCTCCGTCTCCTCTAGCGCACTCCGAGCGACAGAACCGAACGGCGCAGCATCACAGGCCCGAGGAGCCAATCAGAAGCCAGAGATTCAGCGCTGTTGCTGAAGTAATAATTCAATTTGCCCGGGCGGACGAGAAAGCTCCAGAAATTACACAGCGCAGCGAATACAGCAAGACATAGAGGTTTGGAAGAGAGAGAGAGAGAGAGAGAGAGAGAGAGAGAGAGAGAGAGAGAGAGAGAGAGAGAGAGAGAGAGAGAGAGGGAAACTCGTTGGGCACAGGCAAGATCAGTGCTACCCCCTTTTGCACATCATAGGACATTCGGTGACAAACTTAAATTAAAACCCTTAATGAAACCTTACTTGACTTTATGGTAATGGTATAAAATGTCGTTTATGCTACATGCCAATGCCAATGCACAATGCAGTTGGACTGACCATTTAATAAATTAGAGAGTCTTGTTCTCTCTTGCTTTTTTAAGGAGTGTAGAAGTGACATGATCAACCGTACAGAATACAGCATTCAGACAGAGCACAACTCAAGCGGTACATGTTTCACTAACTGCTTATAAAATGATGACGCTGGACACCTGAGGCGGCACAGTTTGTGTGCTGTGCATTTGAATGGAAAGCCAGCGGGGCAGTTTTTCAAAGAGAATTTTTTATATTAGTAATTGGCCTCTCTCTCCAAAGCAAGGCCATCAAACATGTATCTGGATGGTGTGTATGCCGGTGTGTATGTCAGAATCTGACACTAACATTTTAGTTGCCTAGAAACTAAGGCCTCAAAAAAGAAAAGAAAAACGAGAGAATTGTAAAGTTGGTCCATTTGTTTCTATCAAGTCAAATAACTACAGGGTTGCAACGAAAGTTCATTCAGGACTGGCTCTGAACCAGGCCTTCACTGAGATCTGAAGATGAAACGACTGGATGAAACTGTGTGTGAGACCAGTCAGAGGCGTAATGAGGAGATCAGACCTTTGTCGCCATCTACTGGTGGCGTCCATTCACTACTAACCTTCACATCTTTACTGTGGGTCCATTACTGGCTGTAATGGAGTATTTGTTATAATATTAACGCGACACATACAGACTTTAGAGTACATTTCAAAACGAATAGTCACGGAAAAATATATTATAACATATCACACTTAATTAACCCTCTGTGAGTTTAGATTACATTAACAAAGGTCATTTTATCTTACAGACACATACATGCACATGCACATGCACACAACACACACACTTCTGTTTTGTGAACCAAATTCTTACAGTGTGATTAACAGGGACTGTAAAAAAGATGTTTGTACTGTATGCAGGTGCAAAAACACATTGTTTTATACGATCAGTTGTCTGCATTGTCAGTAATGTTGTTTTAACTGTATTGCAAGCACGATTGTGCTTGTGTTCACATTAGAATGAGTGCCAGGCATCTGTGGAGGAGGTAATGATGACAAACTGTGGGAGGCAGGAACGTGCAGATCCACTTTAACTCAGTGTGTTTTATTGTGGTAACCCGCAGTGATGCAGTCCTAATCATTTACAGTGAAAAGATATTTACTGAACTATCTATTACAGAATAATATTACAAGAATATTACAGAAAACGGATTTGACAGTCAAGAAAACATCATCTATCAGCAGTCAATATTTCAGTCAACATTTCAATTAATCTTCAGTGAGAGTCAGGCACTCATATAGTGTCTGTTTCTTACATTAAGACAACAGATATAACCTCCTCTCATTTTACACACACACACACACATACACAACGCACACATTTTTTCCCAGAACAAAATCATCACAGTCATTAAGAGAAACCTCCCAGCCAGCACTTCAGAGATCTCACCAGAAAACATGTAGAGAAGAATCAGAGGATGATCATTAGAGTAATCTCAGCTACAATCACAGCACTCCTTCACTACCACCTCCATCCAGAATGAACTACATCGTGCTTGTCATCTGTAAATATGACATGATCATTTAACATTATGACCAAGCCATACCATTTTATTTTTATTCATTTTGGCTGGTGACATAACTTTACCTTTGACCCTGACCAGATACTATACCCAGGATAGAGGGGCTGAGTGAATGTGGTGTGGACTCTGTGGAGGAGGGTCATTGTGTCAGAGACCTCGTAGAAGGACAGAGTTCCTGCCCTGTGGTCCACATACACTCCTATTCTGTAGGAACTGGGAACTATGGGGAGTTTAGTCTTCGTATTATTGTGTATGAATGAGTAACCGGAGAGAAAGCGGACCAAGGTCCAGGACTGATCATTATATCCAAACCTACATTCATTACCAAGTCCCTTCCTGCCCAAGCTTTTATATGACACTGCCACATACACCCCATATACCTCACCCTCCCCATACCTCCACTTCCCACTCCACTCCACTTCCCAGTAACAGCGTGCAGACACACTCTCTCTACACAGCACCGCAAGATAACTGTTAAATCTCTCCGGACGATCAGGATATGACTGCGGTGGGTCACTCCATGTCACCACTCTGTTCCCCTCAGACAGACGGAGGTGTTTATGTGCTGTGTTGGGATCCAGTGTGAACTCACTGGAATCTGGTGGAAGAATTAAAAATGAAAATGAAAATTGAAAGCTTTGTACGAACCAGTTATCCTATAATATCAACAAAATATTAAGATCATTTAAAAGAACAAATTTAAAAGCTGACATCCAGAGCCATTAAGATATTAACAATAGAAAGTAATGTTCTGTTTTTATTAAAACTAACACTTCACTGATTAAAAATCTGGTCTCAGACTTTTGTCATTTTTTGTAATCTGGCGGAAATGAAGAATAAGAACAGTGTTGTGGTAGTTACTCAAAAATAGTAATTGGTTATTAGTTACCAATTACTTCTTTGTAATGGGATTACTTTACTCGTTACTCCTTCTGAAAAGTAATTACACTACTCATTACTTTACTTTTGAGTTACTCTCTAAAACTGCAGATTCCCCAGTTTACCACATAAAAATACAAGGGCAAACATCATAGTCCTTTCATTACTTTATTTTCAGTGCA
Organism: Chanos chanos; assembly: GCF_902362185.1. Classification (NCBI taxonomy): domain Eukaryota; kingdom Metazoa; phylum Chordata; class Actinopteri; order Gonorynchiformes; family Chanidae; genus Chanos; species Chanos chanos. The sequence continues at coordinate 48,674,419 of NC_044500.1, forward strand.
ACAGCCTAGTGCAAAGTATGGACACAGTTAAAGGCATTACTCATTAGCCTATATCAATCGGGATGTTGTCATTTAGCTTCAGTGGTTAACTACCAGTAGTTTCTGAGGTAGGCAGTAATACGTTTTGGTATCATCATCAGCTGACAGCTACGTTATCTGTATTTTGTGATTAAAAGTAACATTAAAGCTCTCCATATTATTGTCCTGGTTGGCAAGCCGTATTTTCGGGTTTTCTCAAATGTAGCAGACCTTGCTAGCTAGCTAAATAACCAGTTGTTTGTCGTGTCCCATGTAACAGGAGCTACTGTCAAGGACCCAATCTCTCCTTAGAGACAGCGGGTAGTCATAGTATAGATACACAATTAAGGGGAACAGGTATGTGTGTCGCATAGCTGCTTCTGTAATCATGTTTTTTAACATCACTGGAACACTGTATTGACCGATGAGCACCCAGGACCGGAACTATCTGTTTTATAAGTAATTTAAATATTCAGCACAAAAACATTTTTTTAAAACGCAGGAAAGAAAATTTTAATGATCCAATAACTGTAATGTGATTACTGAGATTTATGCACTGTAACACTTTACTTTACATCGCTGGAACACTGTATCGACCAATTAGCATCGAGAAAATTCTTTTGAAAAGGCGTCTGTAAAGGACATTTTAATAATCCAGTAACTGTAACGCTTTACCTCGTTATGGAGGAAAGTAATATAATTACAGCAACACGTTACTTTGTAACTCGTTACCCCCAACACTCAGTGATTCTATGAATTACGATTAAATAATCACAAGATGAAGATAATGTTAATAATTATTATTAAATCTCTTCTATCAAAAGCCATGAAGACATGAATACAACATTAAAACATATATAAATGTTATATATGTTCAAGCTACTTTATGTTGTTTAGCTTTGTCACTCATAATTTCATTTCATAAGTTATACATAATGAGCTTTTAACCTTATTTAAACCTATTTTTGTTCTTTTTTAATGTAGATTCAATTTTTCAGTATTCAATTTTCAGTAATTACACCTCTCTCTCTCTCTCTCTCACTCACTCACTCTCTCTCTTTCTTTCTCGCACACTCTCTTTCTTATCTCTTTCTCTCTCTCTCTCTTTCCCTTTGTCAGGTCAGCTGTACACATTGGCTATCGAACCCCTGCTGGTTTTGCTGCGCAGGAAGGTGAAAGGGATCAGTATTCAGGGATGGGCCAGTGAATCACCGGTTACTGTGTCTGCATATGCAGACGACATCACAGTGGTAGTCAGAGATGAGGAGGATGTCCAACGTCTGCAGGAAAGCTTCAACTCTTACATAAGAGCGTCCTCAGCCAAAGTGAATTGGGGGAAGAGTGGGGCCTTTCTGTGTGGGGCATGGGGAGAATGTGACCCTCCACGGCTTCCGGGGGGGTTAGAGTGGGGCAGAGAAGGGTTCAAAGTGTTAGGAGTTTACCTGGGCTCGGAGATAATGGAGATGAAGAATTGGGATGGTGCATTACAAGCAGTTACTGCCAGACTATCAAAATGGAACTGGTTGTTGCCTCAGATATCTTACAGGGGAAGGGTGCTGATTATTAATAATCTGGTAGCATCCGCTCTGTGGCACCGGCTGGCAGTGTTGAATGCCCCTGTCAAGTTGCTAAAGAAAATGCAAAGGAAATTAACAGACTTTTTTTGGTCAGGGCATCATTGGCTGAAGGTACAGCTGTCCTGTACCTTCCCGTTCATGAGGGGGGACAGGGTGTAGTCGACTTGGAGAGCAGAGTAGCAGCCTTTAGACTCAAGGCTGCTCAGAGACTGCTATACCACCCAGATGTCCGCTGGAGAGGGACAGCATGTGTGTTGCTCAAACGTGCTGGTGGTATGGGGCTGGACCGACAGTTGTTCCTCGTGAAAAGTGAGGCTGTAGACCTGACTGGTCTCACAGATTTCTATGCCTCAGTCTTACGGGCCTGGAAGCTGATGACTGCCAAACGTGAGGATGGTGTGGCACCAGGGCCGTGGGTGTGGGAGGAGCCTCTTTTCCACAACCCAATGATACCTCTGGAGTCAGTGCCCTCAGACAACCTGCGAAGACAATTTATAAAGGCAGGAATATGCAAGCTAGGCCATTTACTGTTGCCTGGAGGAGGGGGATGGAAGACTGCCCAGTCCCTGTCCCAGAAAACAGGTATCACCTCAGTGAGGCTGCTGGGAAAGCTCATTGAGGAAGTTAAAGGCGGCCTGTCTCAGCCAGTGCAGGAGTTTTTTGAAGAGCCACCTGGCAATGGTACTGCACGGTTTCCCACATTGCACGTGACTGCAACCGCTGGAGAGTGGCAAGAGGATAAAGGTGCATTACTGACTTTCTCCCCTGCGAGCCTGGGTGAGTTTGAGGAGGTTGGGGGGAAAGCGTTGTACAGTGTCTGTGTGAAGGTGAGGAACATGAGGGCCTTAGAGGGGGTAAGAGAGCACCAGTGTGTGTGTGTGTGTGTGTGTGTGTGTGTGAAGGTGAGGAACATGAGGGCCTTAGAGGAGGTAAGAGAGCACCAGTGGCAGGGAAAACTGGGGGACCAGAGCACAGCAGGGTTTCGATGGTGGGTGCTGTATAAACCACCAGTCCCTAAAAAGACAGGAAACTTGCAGTGGAGGGTAATACACGGGGCCATAGCGACCAATAAGCACATATCTCATTTTGACCCAGGCGTGGGGGTGGGTTGCCCTTTCTGTTCTAGGGCAGAAACAGTACAACATGTGTTTACAGCATGTTCTTGGTTGAACCCTGTTTTTGGACTCCTACACAGACCCTGTATGAAACTGGGTATAACTTTCACTTTTGGACTCTGTATACTGGGGCCACGGTACACTTCTGTACAGCGGTTTAAATGGTGTCTGGTGAATTTTATCTTTGGTCAGGCTAAACTGGCTATTTGGCTCACAAGAAGAAATAGAATAAAGGGGGAGGGTTTCACAGACCCAGTTACAATGTTTACACGTCTGGTTTCAGCTCACCTTAGAGTGGAATTTGCTTATTTTAAACTTATTAATGATTTGAGGTCTTTTCTGAATGTATGGTGTGTTGAAAATGTGTTGTGTTCTGTTGTTAACGGAGATCTTTGTATGTCCTTATGAAGAATAGAATATATGTCTTGTGTGTACGGTTTCAAGGGAAAGGATGGAGTGGGGATTTCTCTGTAGGGGAGGGGTTTGGGGGAGGCATCACTTAAGATGGACAAAACCAAACTGATGTATTAAAGGCAATGTAAATCTCTCTCTCTCTCTTGCTATCTCTCTCTCTCTCTCTCTTTCTCTCTCTCTCTCTCTCTCTTTCTTACTCTCTCTCACTTTCTTTCTCTTTTGCCCCCTCCTCCCTCCTTTATCTTACATCCTGATTCTGTCTCTGATTTCTCTCTCACTCTGGCCTTCACTCTCTCTGTCTCTGTTTATTTCTGAAAATGTTCAGATAGTAAGACTCACATCGTAAAAAGTCTTCCCTTTTCTTCATGCTTGCCCCTATGAGAAGAAAAGGACTGATTAACCATCTGTTCCAAGGTTTCTTTACAAGGTTTCAGTAAAAGTATCTAAATTCTTCACCTTCGGTGGAAGCCTGAGAATTTCAGTTAGATGTTGTCTTTATTCACCAGAAGAAAAAATCAACTTTCATCTTACACTTCTATAGTGTTTAACATTGGGGAAAAAGTCTTCTTTAAATCCTCTCATAGCGTCTTTCTCTTGGTCTTATATGTGGGTGTGCATGTTACTCACGTCGTGAGAGCTCTTTTCTGGGTTTGGATGCCAGATCATGAACGATACTGATGTTAATAACTATAAAAATGAAAGGACTTATAATTAACCTGTTCAAAATGGACCGAATTATATTTCATTTCCAGTATCTCTAAATCCCAAACCTTGTGTGGAAAGTCTCTCAAGCTCCTCCTTGCAGAAATCCTCCAGTTGCTCTTTCAGCTGAGAGACAGATTTTCCTACATCCTCAAAAGAGAGGTGTGGACTGACAGTGATGCTGGGAACATCAGTAGATCCAGGATGGGCACAGAGAGATGGAAAACTCTATACCCACATAGAGGGAAAAACAAGTATAAAATTTGGTCCTTTGTACACAAACAAAAGTTTATACAGCTCACTCACATTTTTTTACTGAGAAGTCAAGCAGTGTTAGATTCAGGAGGAGAGAGCAGAGAGAGAAGACCCTCTCTCCCTCTCTCTCACACTCATACACACACACACAGAACTGAACACGGTAATTTAACTGAACGCTTTGTCCTCCACTGTTACCTGGAGGAAATGGATGTGGTCCTCTGTGTGTGAAAGCTGCTCCAGTTCAGTGTCTCTCCTCCTCAGATCAGCAATCTCCCGCTCCAGTCGTTTCAGTACACCCTCAGTGTCATTCAGTTCACTCTTCTCCTGATCTCTGATCAGCTCTGTCACCTCACGGCGCCTTCTCTCAATGGAGCGGATCAGTTCAGTAAAGATCCTCTCACTGTCCTCCACTGCTGCCTGTGCAGAGCGCTGTTAGGAGACACACACACATACACACACGCACACACACAGAGGGGGGGCATCCATTACAATCACACACTTCACTCAGCTCTTACTCAGCCAGTCTGTTCCCTACACTGTGACTCAGTGGGATTGGACAGTAGCCCAACACTGGACTCCTCACTGACTGACTGGAGCAGAGCCCTGACTGAGCCCTCAAATGACTCCTCCAGCAGACGACAAAGTACTTTATTTGTCACACACACACACTATGAGCTAGGAGCAGTTGGCAGGGGAACAACTCCAGGGGATATGGTTGAATAGTCTTTTTTACTTAGGAAGGTTCCTAACTGAGTGAGGTGACTTGGAAGTATCTAAGTGGCAGCAATGATGAGACCTGGTCGAATTCTCTGAATGCTATGGAAAGGTGTTTCGATGCTTCATTTGAAATCTCCTTTACCTATGGTACACTGGACCCTCCTTTATGAAAGGAAAAGAAAAAATAATACCATCCCACAATTCCTTGTGACAGCAACATTTGGCTGTTCACAAAAACAAACGATCAACATGACCCATAAGAGATTTGAGATGTTTTTCAATTCAGCATGTTTGAAACTTATGAATGATGATATATACAGTAGTACATTTGTTGTCCTATGTTATGCTTATCAGAAATTTAACAATTATTTTCACACTGTCATGCTAATTGGGATTCATGTTGATAAATATGAGTGGATAGGAGGGTGAGCGTTAGCAACCATTCTCAATGTGACAATGCAGTAACATTTTTCACCGGGTTGTACACATTTATGTAGCCTGCATGAAACAACACAGTAACAACACAAGGGGCGAAGTATCTAAGATGCGCTTTTAGTAGTCCATGTTCGAAACGTAGTTTTACCATGGCAGCCCACGTCAATTACATCCACCATCCCATAATTACATAGCCTAGTGTGAGTGCAGTCGGATTCTCTTAGCGCCGTGGTTGTCTTTTCCTAAGTCCTAATGAATTCTCCCTCCCATCTTTCCTTAACCTCATGACGTTTTCCAATGAGGTCAAGGAAAAGTGGTTAGGAAAGGACAGAGGACATGATTTTTTTGACTATTCGGATGGACCCCCAGTCTTTTTGCCAGTGCTTTGATCAAGGTCACTGACAGGAGTATTAATCCTAGGATGCATGTCTTTGTGGTGGGAGGAAACCGGGGCACCTGGAGGAAACCCACACAAACATGGAGAGAACATGGGGAAAACTCCACACAGAAAGGACCTGGGACAGCCGAAATTTGAACCTCTTGCTGCTTCTTGCAACAGTGCTAACCACTGAGTCACCGTGAAGCACCATGAAGAGCAGCCAGCTCTTGTCTTCTCTGTTCAACACTCACCCTCAGAGACTCCACAGCCTGTCTCAGCTCCTGCACCTCCTTCTCTCTGTCCTGGATTCTCTGCTGGGTTTTCCTCTGACTTTCTCCCAACTGTTTCTGTTACACAAATAAAACACATCACACTTGGTCCATTAACATCCAGTCCTCTTCTGTATCTAATGAATGTCTGTGTATTAACATAACAAATGATTGTTTTGACTGGTAAATTTGCACACCTTTTGCACTGAAATATATAACAGTTTTTGCACTCTGGCTGTGGTTTAAAGCCCAGAGTTTTCCTTTTGTTTTGAATTCATAACTGTAATAATAAAAATGAAAACACTAGATGTTTGATGAGTAGCCTGCAGTAATAAATAATTACAATCATAATCATTATAACAGTATCAGTGGACCATGTAACTGAGTCGAAATGGAAAGTGTAATTAAATACAAAGGAATAGGCATTCAGCCACACAAAGTCTTTCCCTTTTTCCTTTCATTTTCACTCACTCTCACTCATTAGGGTTGCTAATCAGGGTCACAGGGGATGCTGGAGCCTTTCCCAGCGCTCATAGGGCGAAAGGAAGGGAAACACCCCGGACAGGTCACCAGACACAGTGACAAACACACTCGTACCCAGGGGCAATTTAGCATCTCCAATTCACCTAACCTGCATGTCTTTGGACTGTGGGAGGAAACCGGAGCTCCCAGAGGAAACCCACGCAGACACGGGGAGAACATCCACACAGAAAGGATTCTGGCCGACCGGCTGTAAGTTTTCACCAAATCTCAGGGCTGTATCTAGGTAACTGGCTTATCTAGGTAACTTCTGGTTATGTTAACTCAGAGTAAGTAGTAAACCTCTTAATAAAGGAGCCCTATGGTTTTGTTTTGCTAGGAGAGTGAAGTTAACTTAACTTAACCTCTGAGTTAATTTAACTAGAAGTTACCTTTACCTCAGTTCGTAGTATAGGCCCCTGCTTTCTGAAATACCCCCAGGACTAAAGTTGAGAACCACTGGCACAAGCCAATTTGCGCTGAGCACCAAAGCAGCTTCTTTCCTTGGGTTACCGGTCATTAAGGAAAACAAACCTTTCCCAACGAGCACGCTGGACCCAGAAGGATGTGTCATGTGATTTACTTGCATCTAAATAAAGATTGCGATCGGCTATATTTAGTGGTCCCATAGTAAGTGTTGTGATAAAAGTTCCTGTCTTATTTCAGAAGAAAATGACAAAGAAAATGTTAAATACACAAACTACAATCTCTGGTATTTTGTATTTTGTTACAGATTACATCTGATTGTTTTCCATTCAGCAAAATACAAATTACAAAATACTCAAAAGTATTTAAATACATATGTTAAATATATTTAATTGAAATACTGCCCATCTCTGGTTGTTGTGAAAACACTTGTAATCCCTGAACGGTAAAGATAGCTTCTAAAGTTAGCATGGTTAGCTTCTGCTCACCTTGTGAAATTGGTGACGCATTAGCTAAGTAGTCCTGTTATTTTTCACTGTTAGCAGAGGGGTGGCAAGAGACATGTTTTAGAGATATAATGGGTCTAAAGTCTTTGTGGAGACCACATACACATGCATTTTATTGAACTGAATCAAATGCGAGTAAAGCAGTTATTTTACTACCACGGGCGTCATTTTGTCGATTTTCCAAAAATCCCCGGAATTACGAAATCCGGAAGTCCGGTCTGCCACATGCAACGATAGTTTACTGCACTACTCAATTTCCATGGTGTTATATGACATCATATTTCTGCATTCCCTGCCCGATTTACAATATTTTATTAAGTCATATTTCATAACTATGCTATTGTTTATGCTATTCTATGCTAATATGCTAAGCCTATGGACAATAAACTATGCTAAACTAAACTAAACTATATTATGCTAATATACGAAGTCTTCAGAGATCTTTGAAAAATCAGTACTTCAATAACATTATCAGTCTATGCTAACACTCTCTCATTGAAAACAACATCTGTTCTTTGTGTGGTAAAATGTTTACTCATGAGCATTACAGATCTGGTACTGCTGGATCACGTCGTATAATGTGCGCATGCTTCGGATACTGCACATGCGTATTACAGTCTGGACTTCCGGACTTTTGTACTTCCGCCAAAATCGGGCAGCTCTCAAAATCAACAGCGCATGTGTACTGCAGACCGGACTTCCGGATTTCGTAATTCCAGGGAAAATCTGGGAGCGAGGAAAATCGGGCAGTTACACCCCTTACTCGTAGGGATTTTTTAACAAACCGGAACTTGCAAAAACAAACGGTCACTTGCACAGTCATTAACACAAAGATATAGAAATGTTTCCATATCTGCACTACAACAAGCATTAAATATCTTTTAATGGACTTTTGCTGTGAACTGCCAGCTGTTTCAGGGTAGGTAAACTCGCTGACATCCATCAAGTGTTCAATTTCCGATAAAATGTTCACACATGCGTGGTACAAATCGGGCAGCAATAAACTTTGGCTGTGTCTGAAATGGCATACTAGCGTACTACATACTAGCCTAGTATACACTGCATACTGCGCACTACTCCACACACTAGTATACAGTATGGTACGCAATTATGACAACTTTCATGTAGTGTACTACTCGTTTGCTATCGGTTGGGCTATCTGTTCTGTTAAAATCGAACAACACACGACAACCACAAATATGTATCAAAAGTAGCCGTATAAGAAAGCGTATGAAGATTTATTACATTAAAATATGCAACTGATACATTTATATTCGGAACTGCAGCTGCAGTTGAAGTTGAAGCTGGTTTGGTCGCTGTCCGCCATGTTTTTAAAAATTTTTGACAGTTGGAAATCACCGCGTTGCTTCATGGGATGCAGTAGTCGGCGAAGTGAGCTCGGGATGTATACTAGAAATTTTCGCCAATGTAGTACATCATCCGGGTAACTGTCGTGTACTGCAAAATTTTTGTTTTTCACGTACTGCATACTACTTACTACTTTTACGTCATAATTAGTACGCGAGTAGTATGTAGTATGCCATTTCGGACACAGCCTTTGTTTCCAGTTACGTAGTTACGCACATGTGCAGACCAGATCATGCTACGGATTTGGTACTTACAAGGCGTCATAGAAAACGAGGAAAAGGAGGAACACAGGGCGATTTAGATTTAAGTTTTATTATAGGACCTTACATTATGTTGCCCTCTTGTGGACGAAAAGTTTAATTGCATTAAAACACGAGTAAATGGGAAAACGTTTGCTAGTGGTCATTACTGCTAGTGTATTGTTGATTTTTAATATATAGATATTTTGTGGTGTGCATAAAGACAACATTGTCTTATATGATTCTTGTATGGTTGCTAAAAGTCTCTTTTTCCCAGTTAGAGAGGTGGTGTCTGTTGCCATTAAAATATGAATTACATTGCAGAGCAAGCCATATGAATAAATCATGTTCAGAACTGTCTGAACTGTTCAATTAATTACTTTAAATCCAGATGACAGTTATCCGTAGTCAGTTACACATTTACATACATTATCACTGAGCTGTAAGAGAAGTCCCTTTACGCACCTCTCTTTCAGTCCTCTCTGCTGCCACTGATACTGTTTTATGGTCTCTGTGTTCATCCACCATACACAGATAACACATGAACTGTTGGTCAGTTTGACACCAAAGCTTTATCAGTTCATTATGATGAGGACAAATCTTGTCCTGTAGTCGTGTGGAGGCTTTGACCAGCGTGTGTTTCTGGAAGGCAGGAGATTCATAGTGAGGCTGGAGGTGAGTCTGACAGTATGAAGCCAGACATGTCAGACAGGACTTGACGGCTTTTTCTTTCTTCCCAATACAAAAGTCACACTCCACATCTCCAGTGTCACAGTGAGCAGGAGGAGCAGCAGGACAAGGTGGTCTTGCCTTCTTTAGTTTCTGCACCACTTCAGCCAGCATAGTGTTTTTTGCTAGATATGGCTCAGGAGTGAAGGTCTGTCTGCACTGGGGGCAGCTGTAGACTCCCTTCTGATCATCCTGATCCCAGCAGCCCTTAATACAGCCCATACAGTAACTGTGTCCACAGGGAATAGTCACAGGATCCTTAAGAAGCTCCAGACAGACTGGACACATGAACTGGTCCTGACCTACTGAAATACTTGCCTCTGCCATTTTACTGATCACAAACTCAGAAATATGAACAAACTATTAAACACTCACTGATCAGGAAGCTCAGATCGGTTTTGTCTCTCTATAAGTGAAAGTAGCAGTGACTTCCTGGTTCTGTTAGAGAGTGAAACCGTGTTGTCTTAAAGTGACAGATCACTCATGAGAGAGAGAGAGAGCACAATACAGAGAAAGAGAGAGAGGTTTGCCTTGGAGTCTGCCTTGAAGAAACTAGTGTTTGCCTTTCAAAATTCAGACATCTCTTTTTACTCTAACTCTAACGTCAGTCTGACAGTCTGCTGCCCTCTACTGGAGACAGAGAAACTTACACCAAATATCCTCTGCAGAGGATCTCACAAAGGCAGCTTTTACTCATGGTCACTCTTCAGTTACAATAGTCTCCCAAGTTACAGACTGATAGGGTTAGGGTTAGGTTAGAACGAGGATAATGTTCCACTAAAAGCATGAGGAAGATTTAGCAAAACCTGTAAAGATAATGATGTTACTTTACAAATCAGGATATCATGTACAGATACAACTTACAGAAACAACTATGAAGGAAACAAAAGGAGAACAGAAATAAACCTTTTGGAGGATGAAACTCACCAAGCCACAGCACTTTCCTGTAAGATAGTGATGTCAAGCTGAAGTCCAGTTCTGTGGACATATAGTTTCAGAATGTCTATCACAGACACAGTCATGTGATTATACAAACAAAACCTCATTATGTAATACTGTTTTTTAAATATTTGACAATCTCTTGTAGCATTGACATAAACTGAGATTGGATAAATACACTTGTTTTTTTTAAATACACCAGTCTAATAAGTAGTGACATCCAAAATATTAATCTTTAGTCCTGTGATTGTGTGTTTGTGTCACATGACTTAATTGACCCACACACTGAACAGCTTTAAAAGTGACACTGCCACGCCTCCTGCTTCCACCTATCAGAGATCTGCTCCCCCACATCACTCCTCACATACTCTATGTTAACCCAGTGTGCTTTGTCAAGTCTCTTGCTTCCTGAGTTTCTGAGCCTGTGTATCTCCCATGCCTGTTGTTCTCTGTGTTTGGTTTTCTGGTGTGGTCTCTGGTTTTCCAGGGTCAACTTGGCTCTGACGTACATGTTACCTGAGTGTCGACCTTTGGACTGTGCTTTGGGCTATTCCCCCTGTTTTGCCCCTGATAGACCTGAAACCCATGTACCAAACTCTGCCTGTTCCTGACCTGTCTTTCAAAAGTGTCCTTATTACAGAAACTACTTGTCACATGCATCCCATGTCCCCCTTGTTTTCATGTCAGAGACATAAGACTGTACCACACAAACCCACCCGGTTCATCAGACAAACATGTTTCAGTCTCTTTTACAGACATAAGACTGTACCACACAAACCCACCCAGTTCATTAGACAAACATGTTTCAGTCTCTTTTACAGCAGCTACAGCACTTGGCTCTCTCTGGAGAAGAGAGTTTTCCTCCTGATGCTGTCTGGGAAACAAATCAACTCAGAAATGTTTCCTGGCTATAAAGTTTTAATTGCTTTATACATTCCCAATCAAATTAACGATGGCTATACAGGGCTGGGTACCGCACTTCAGTGCTTTTATGGTACCCACCGCATTGCTTCAATACTATTGAGTATCAAAAAATGCTTTGTCGTTCGCTTCCAAATTTCAGTACCTAAGCAGTAAATCTCATCAGCATTAGTGAACCAATAAGCGTACATCATGCTTGTACCAAGATCTAATATTGCTGGTGATTGGCTGTCTAACGTAATGTTACACGAACATGTCGCAGAGGCATGCAGGAAAACATTGCTGTGTCCGAAATGGCATACTACATACTACTCGTATACTGATCTTGACGTAAAAGTAGTAAGTCGTATGCAGTACATGAAAAATAGTAATTCTGCAGTACGGGACAATTACCCGGATGATGTACTGCTCTGGCGAATATTTGCAGTATACAACTGGAGCTCACTTCGTTGGGTACTGCATCCCATGAAGCAATGCGGTGATTTCCAACTGTCAAAAAATAAAAAAAAACAACAAAAAAAACATAGCGGGTAGTGACAGAAGCGGCTTCAACTTCAGCTCCAGCTGCAGTTCCGAATATAAATATATCAGCTGCATATTTTGGTGTAATAAGTCTTCATATGCTTTCTTATAGGGCTACTTTTGATAGATATTTGTTGCAGTCATGTGTTGTCCGTTTTTTAACAGAACAAATAGCCCAACCGATAGCAAACATGTAGTACACTACACGAAAGTTCTCATAATTGCATACCATACTGTATACTAGCGTGGGGAGTAGTGTGCAGTACACAGTGTATACTGGGCCAGTATGCAGTACACTACTATGCCATTTCAGACACAGCCATTATCTTACACCCAGAGACGGGACCCATGTGTGTGTGTGTGTGTCGTTGTATTTTGAGTGGCTTGACTACAGTGTGTGTTGCATATTAGGTGAAAAAATGTCTAAGACTGTGTTCACAGGTAGCGTCTTTTTTGATGAAAAACGCAGCCAGAGCATTTTTTCAGGTGGAAGAAAAACACGAGTAGCGTTCGTTCAAAAAGTAGTTGAGAGCGTCTTTTGTTGCCATAACAACAGCTGCTAACAGGCTAATTTCGCTAACGGCAAGTAAACGTAATCGCTTACCAGTAACTCTTAGGATCTGTCCAGTTCAACTCCAAACGCCCTCTTTAGGATTAATGTTATGATATAGTTTAACTGTCATGTACAGCTCACTGTGCTCAGAAACTAACTTCTCCGTCGCTACTTTCTCCAATTTTGGTGGTTGTTATAGGACACGACAGGTCCCACCACCTCGCTTGTGATTGTTCAGCTGTCAAAAAGCGCTTGACATAGAGCGTTTTGTACTTTTTGTTGGGGAGGCAGTGGTTCAGGAGGCACAGCACTGCAGTCATCTGGCATTAGATTTCAGCTTTTACACATTTTAATTTATTAATGTTATGTTAACAGACAAGTTGTGTCCCTCAAACACACAGAATCATACACCACTCATTTATGTCCTCATGCACACGAGGGAGAAGTGGCTTAGTTAGGTAGTTAGGAGGGGGGTGGAGCGCTGAGGGGGAGGAGGAGCGAAATGAGAGGATTGCCAGTTTTTCAGATACATAGAGTTTGCCCTTGAGGACATTCTTTTGTTTTTAGGCATCTCTCCCAACCCGGAGATTTTTGTAAGCCACATATTGACTAAATAAAGAGTTCAGAACATTACCAAGTGTTCCTGTCATCCATCAGTGAAAAAGCCTGAGAGATAAGTGTTGGACTACGACGTTACATTGGTCATTAGAAATGGGATTTCGAACTTACAGAACTTAGCCTCCCACGCATAGCCAGCTCTTCTCCAAACAACTTGAATTTCAAGATGGTGGACAAAGTCAGAGAAAGCCTGGACATCCTCACAGAGTACACCCCGCCTGAAACACTGGTCATCTTGCCAAGAACAGAAGAGGTCATTATTAGAAGGAGGATGTATGAGAGTTGACAGGGTTCTGAGTTGATGTAGGCTGCAATATGACCACTCGATGGTGGCACACCACTCGAGATAAACAAACAAGATTCCATTATGGAAATGTGGATGAGAAACGCGTTGGAAATGGAGAGAAAACCAATGAATGGGGTGAGCGAAAAACTGATGCAATCACTGATATAGGAGAGAGCCCTGTAAGAAACATTGAAGATGTGTTTATGAAAAGGATGGAATTAGTGATGCAGCACATGTTTGAGAAATAAGTGGTCACCTGCGGAGGGAGCGGTGCAGCTTGCCTCAGTGTTGGAAGGCAATGCTAGGAGTGTACTGCGTGACATCACCATAGCTGAGCTGGATGACCCCAGCGCCTTAGTGGTAGCTCTGCAGAGGAGATTTGGAGTCACCACACCAGCAGTAGTCATGTGCCAGGACTTCAACGTGCATGTGGGGAGAAGCTGAGGGTATTTGCTGCTGAGCTGCGTTACCTGGCACAGAAAGGATTCCCCGACTTTGATGATACAACTCGATCCATCTTAGCTAAAGAGGCATTCATTCTTGGCCTGCTTCCCATTCCTCTTCGAGAGTACGTGAGGTTGATGGATCCTACTTCTCCGGAGGAAGCACTAGAACTAGCTATTGCAGTCAAGGAGATCCTAATCGAGGGCAGCAATACACACTGGCACATCAGTGATGGTATCACCACAGTCCCATGCCCTAACACTGAGTGGCAAAGCATCCCCACCCACCAACCAACAGGTGACACTATAGGTGGGTGATTATTCCACTCGTCATTCAGTGTGGGTTGCTGTTGTAGGAGAAGGCTGCCTGCAGGGCCTAGATTTCCTTAGAAAAGGGCAAGTACGTTTGGATGTGTTGAGTGGAGCCACGGTGCTTAAGGATGGCAAAGGCACTTCTCTCCTCTACGAAGAAACAATGGAAGCCACAGAGAAACGCCATGACCCAGCCAGCACATTTCCAGAGTGTTCAGTGACAGCAACAGTCAAGTCTGTGGAAACAACACAAACTAACCAGGAGCATTCTGAAGCCCGGGCTCTCACTGCGATTGACATTGTCTTGGAGAACAGCCAAAGGGACCTTGAGCCAGAGCAGCGGAGGAGGCTATAGAATCTCTTATTCAAGTTCCACCACAGCTTTGCTGCTACCCCAAATGACGTAGGGAACACACACCTAGTGGAACACAAAATCCACACTAGAGATGCCCATCCCATCCATCAATGACCGCGCTACCTGCCATCAGTACAACAGGCAGCTGCTGAACGTGCTTTGGTAGAGATGCAAGCTGTTGGCATAACTGAGCTGTCTGTTAGTCCATGGGCCTCGCATTTCATCATGGTGGTCAAGAAAGACAGGACTTAGAGGTTCTGTGTTGACTACCTGCAGCTAAATGATGTGACCACCAAGGACTTGTACCCATTGCCCAGAATAGATGAATTCCTAGACGTCGTGGTAGGGTCAACCTGGTTCTCCTCATTAGACCTGCGCTCTAGCTGTTGTCAGGTGGCAGTGGCTTCTGAAGATAAGCCCAAGACTGTGTTTACCACTGGAAGGGGGTTGTGGCAGTTCCGGACCATGCCGTTTGGGCTCTATAATGTGCTAGCCACCTTTGAAAGATTGATGGAAAGGGTGCTTTTTGGGCTGCCTCCAGATCGCTGTCTTGTCTACTTTGAGGACCCCAACGGAACCTAAAGACACATCGCGACGGTCATCTACAACATCAGGAGGATCCACCCCTTCCTCACACAACAAGCAACCCAGCTCTGGGTCCAAGCCTTGACTACTGCAACCCCTTACGCCTGGTATTCAACCTCTCAAAACACTCTCATGTCATTCTGCTTCTTGACACTGGTGCTGGCTTACTTAAAGTCAACTTTACTGAGATTTTCACAAATTTTACTGAATCTTCATCTCAATAGCTCTCCATAAACACTGGAGGAATGAGAATAAAGACTGAGCAACAAAGCACAACAAAGGAGAGACTTACATATACAAAAATTAATGACACATATGTGCAAACCATAACTAATTGACAGAGCTGAGAAGTATAAACTTGAACCAAACACAAAGCACAGAAACGATTTCACCCTCTGGGGCCCTTAGGAAGCAGTAACTGGACTCCTCACAGACATTGTTTACCTTCCTTGGCTTTATTTGATTGATTAGGTAAAAGTGTAAAATCATTTTATGGGTGATTTTCTAGCTAAAGATGCTAATATATCTGATATAATAATGTGAATAATTGTGTCATAATCGACTTTTGGTTCCCTGTTTTTTTGTTTGTTTGTTTGTTTTTTCAATGGAACAGTTTAAAACAGTTAAGTTGGTTGTCAAAACACAAACATGTGCATTTGTCTCTATTTTGACAGCAGATTTGAGTGTCTCTGAGGAGTGTATGATTTTCTGAACCAATCAGTATTGTGCTAAAGCTTCTGAACTAGTCAGTGTTATGCCAAAGCCTTGTTTCTGCTGTCTCTACACAGAATTTGGTTGGAACATGAATGTCCCGGACTACAGACATGACCCAGAGAATCTCTCAGTTTGTTTGTATTAGGTATGGCACACTCAATGCTGATGTTTTGATGCTGTGTGGAGTTTCAGAAGCGCAGATGTTTCGAAACACTGCACAAGCAAGTCTGACTGCAGCCCTGCGGTGCTACAGGTCACGCCTACTACGTGACATGCCCACTATGGTTATGCTTAGGGCTGTGGTTAGGGTTACACAACACATCACTACTTATGGAAGCCCGAAGATGCCATGAATTTACATTTAGTTTAGATTCCATGTGTTATTTTTCATTGTTTTATCAAGATCTGGACTTGTTAGTGCCATACAACTTCAAGGGTTTAAAGGTAAGAGGAGAGAGATTTTGAAAGATGGCAGCATAGCTATTGACAGTGCCGATTAGTGAGTGACAGTCAGGCTAGATATAAGCAGGTCCGGATCATGATTCCATGAGGCCCCTGGGCACAAGTCTTTTGGACATGGATGCCTTTACTTGCCTTCCTCCTAGCAAAATCATTCACTAGATTGTCAAAATCTAGCTGTCTGACAAGCTTCAAGCATGGAGTGGCCCAGGGACCGTCACACTGTAGGTGCTGAGAGGCCCAGGGGCCCTAGTGGTCAGCTTACTCTTTAAACACCAAGGGGTCTGGGGGCCCTCATATTGTAAGTGCTGAGGGGTCTGGGGGGCCCAAGTGGTTAGCTCACGGTATAAGCACCCAGGGATATAGTGGTCAGCTTCCGCTGTGAGCACTGAGGGCCCTGGCATTCAACTTCCTTTGGAAGTAACAAGTGTTTCTTGTGAATGATTTTTTTAGAGGCTGGGGAGGTAATTTGAAAAAAAAAAAAAAAAAGAAGCCGACTCAGTACAAAAACGGCAGAATAACTAATATTTTTTAAATGTCACGTCTTACACATGACGCTGAAATACCAAGCAATTGAAATAGCCTCACAGATGTTAATAAACACAACACAACACAACAGAAAAAAGAAAAGTAAAAATTTATTGAAACACTGCTCATGTCCCAGTTTGCTGTCTCTGTCAGTCTGAAAGCTTTTGTTTCTTTGTTGCTGTATGCTGATTTCTCTGAAATATGATTTGATCCCATGTGTTGATATCCTGGCATAACCCACCAGAATAATAGGTAGTTTAGAATTTGTCAAAGCTTGTCTGAGTCGTTGCTTTTTGCAGATTAGCATTATTGAGATGTGACGATAGCCAAAATGACCGGTAAGTGTCACCATGGAGACGGGTGTCAGATTGTTTCAAAACTGTTTCAAAATTCCCAGCTCAATTTCCTTTGAACATTTCAGTGTTTCACAAACCCTCGCTTCGCTCACCACTAGTTTTCAGTGAGATTCTCTTGTCTGTGTGTCTTCCACTATCATTCAAAGACTGTTTATGATTGTTTCAGCCTTTAGTGAGGCCTGTCTGAGTAAGAGGAAATGAGGTATAGCTGACATGTTTGTGTGTGAGAAACACTCTCAGCACTCTCACTAATTCAGCTCTAATCCAGACTTACACATATTGTAATGCTCTTCTCCCATGGTTAAATGAACAGGTCTGGAGTCAGTGGAGGAATGAAAAGGCACTGGCTTTATTCATGTGTGTAAAACACAGAAGTTCTGACTAAACCATATTCACATAAAACAAACTGTGTTGTCAGATCTCTTCTTTATGCTCTTTCATCACAAACTTTGGATTAAACTGTCTGACAACGGACTGAAGGTAAATGTAAATGTGAAGCAGGAATATAATCACAGTAATGATTGAGTATATACATTGTTATATATATGAATATAATGACTGTAATGTCTGAGGTCATTACAGCATTAGAGAGGGAGGAAGAGTCTGTTTATGATCCTTGTTTAAATACATGTCTACACACATAGATAAACATTCAAGAGACAAAGACAAACAGAAATACAGACCTGTGTGTGTGTATGAGAGAGAGAGAGAAAGATATTGAGTGACTCAGACAGTACACACTTCTGTCTTGCCAGGAGTTGTAATATTTTAATGTGTTCGACTCTATCGAGTCAAGAAATAAAGGTAATAACAATAATAATAAAAATAACATATAATAATAAAGAACCTTCTTTCCTAGGCTAGAGAGGTTTAGCCACAGGGAAACAAAAACAAAATGTGATTTTTTTTAGAACAAAATCATCAGTCATTAAGAGAAACCTCCCAGCCAGCACTGGCCAGAAAACAAGTAGAGAAGAATCAGAGGATGATCATTAGAGTAATCTCAGCTACAATCACAGCACTCCTTCACTACAACCTCCATCCAGAATAACCAAATCATGTTTGTCATCTGATAATACAACACTGCTATTATAACTATAACCAGACATTTCCATTTTCATTCATTTTTAAAGCAACACAATCTGACTGTTGACTGATAACCAACCAAAAACCCAGGATAGAGGGGCTGAGTGAATGTGGTCTGGACTCTGTGGATGAGGGTCATTGTGTCAGAGACCCTGTAGAAGGACAGAGTTCCTGCCCTGTGGTCCACATACACTCCTACTCTGTAGGAACTGGGAACTGTGGGGAGATAGGTCTCTTTATTATTGTGTCTGAATGAGTACTCTGAGGGGTAGCAGGTGAGACTCCAGGACTGATCGTTATATCCAAACCCAGAATCTTTACTAACTCCTTTCCTCCTGATGTCTTTATATGACACAGATACATCAACCCCTTCATCCCCACTCCACTCAGTCTCCCAGTAACAGCGCTCAGACACACTCTCTCTACACAACACCTGACAACACCCATCAAATCTCTCTGGATGATCAGGATGTGACTGGACTCTGTCACCGTGTGTCACCACTCTGTTCTCCTCAGACAGACAGAAGGCTTCGTTTGCGGTGTTGGGATCCAGTGTGAGGTCACAGGAATCTGGTGGAGTTGAGGAAGAGAAATGACAAATGAAAATCATGGTATTGTAAAAAATAAAAACTTAAATGACTGGAATCAATGAAAAATAGAACAGCAACAGAGACGTGAATGAAGTGTAATATTCACTATATGATAAACCTGTATGTCATTATATTAAATTCAGATTCTGAAATCACACACTTTTTACAGTCTCACCTTCTTGTCACTTATAGAAAATCCTTCTCATTAATCTCTGGGTAATGTCAATTCAATTCCTTCTTTTCAGGATAATGATAACCACCAGACCGTTTTTTCCTTCTCTGTGTTCTCTCTGTCTCTTTCTCTCTCTCCCTCTGAATCTACTCCTTGTAGTTAATTCAATAAAATTCCATGGCTTTGTTCTCGTATGTTAATAAAATATCACTAAGGTAAATGTGAAACAATGGAACACATACAACACATCAGAGTGAATCTCTGACCAATAGAGGGGGAGGGCTTACAGGGGGCGGGGCTTATCTGCTGTTGTCTTATTGTGATTGTGTAATGTTTGAAAACTGTCAGCAGTCTAACAGTCATAACGGTCAACTGCACCGACCACACTGTCACACTGTGAGTGTCAAATGTTAATTCACTTTCTATAGCAACTAAACTATGTGTCCACCTATTTCTGTAATTTTTTCATTATCTCCATTTCTTAATGTCTCTCCTCTACCCACAAAAAACTTGACAGTTCTCTCTCTCTCTCTCACTTCGATTCAACAAGTTTTAGTTAGTGCCATGACTGTGACATGTCAAATCATTCAGTTATGTGTGTGTGAGTGTGTGTGTTTATGTTGCTACGACCCTCGGTCGTTAGTTCTTGCGTATGTATTTGTATGTGTATGTGTGTGAGTAACTTACACTGTAAGAACTCCTCTCTGGTTTTGGGTTCAGGAGGTGGGATGATCGTGATCTTTGTTGCTATAGAAACAAAAAAAGATTTTTAATTCATATATTTACCTGTTTGAGCTGGAACTGATTTGAAATTAACTAGTCTCAATAGGATGTCAAGGATGTCTGTAATAATATCTAATCCCCAAACCTTGTGTGGAAAATCTTCCAAACTCCTCCTTGCAGAAATCCTCCAGTCGCTCTTTCAGCTGAGAGACAGATTTTCCTACATCCTCAAAAGAGAGGTGTGGACTGACAGCGATGCTGGGAACATCAGTAGATCCAGGAGGGGCACAGAGAGATGGAAAATTCTATACCCACATAGAGAGAAACATACAAGTATTAAATTTGGTCCTTTGTACACAAACAAAAATTTATACAGCTCACTCACATTTTTTTACTGAGAAGTCAAGCAGTGTTAGATTCAGGAGGAGAGAGCAGAGAGAGAAGACCCTCTCTCCCTCACACACACACACAGGAGGGGCATCCAGTACAATCACACACTTCAATCAGCTCTTACTCAGCCAGTCTGTTCCCTACATTGTGACTCAGTGGGACTGGACAGTAGCCAGACACTGGACTCCTCACTGACTGACTGGAGGAGAACCCTGACTGAGCCCTCAAATGACTCCTCCAGCAGCCAGCTCTTGCCTTCTCCTCTGTTCAACACTCACCCTGAAAGACTCCACAGCCTGTCTCAGCTCCTGCACCTCCTTCTCTCTCTCCTGGATTCTCTGCTGGAACGTCCTATGAGTTGTCACCAACTGCATCTGCAACAAAATGTGACACTGTATCATCACACTGCCTGGGACTGAAGACAGATAAACTTTGACAGAGAGAGGGAAGACAGAGAGACAGACAGAGTTTGAGAGGTAAAGATAGAGGGAAAGGATGACAGAGGTAGAGAGGAGGGATAGATAGATAGATAGATAGATAGATAGATAGATAGATAGATAGCGAGAGAGAGAGAGAGAGAGAGAGAGAGAGAGAGAGAGAGAGAGAGAGAGAATCTTTTTGTCCGGTAGACTCAGTTACTTTACTTATATAAATTTACTTATATACTTTTCAGCCAAGAGCCTTACTGTCGATCTCACACATGAACACATATCAGCACATCATATATGATACTATAAATACAATTAAAAAGAAACCAGCTGGCTACAGAAGTAAACTTACCGAAACAGAGTTATTTCCCGCTCGTCTTTTCTTTTTTGGAGCAGACTCCTCTCGTGCCTCTTTGAGCTCTCTGATGTCTGACTCCATCCTGTCCAACCTCCGAACAACATTCTCCATAAACGTTTCCTGCTGTTCAGACATCTTCTTTAAAAATGCATTTAAAATGGACATCCGTTGTTTGTTTTCGTTCGGACTCGACGTTGGAATAGTCGGATAGTCCCGGCGCACTGGGGTAGCCTCCCTACTCCGCTGTCCGTCAGAAAACTCACGTGTTCTTTTGCAAGCCATCTTCAAAATGCTCACAGTCTACAAGATACGGTGAACAGTTTCTGTAATCTGCTGTAAATTTCTGTAATCGGTCTGTAATTTGCTTCTCTTAAATACAGGGAATCCCTTCCCCAAAGCAAATTTCCCGCTGCAGTTGCACACAATACTATTGGTTACTTTAACACTACGTCACGCAAGCACACAAACGTGATTGGACAGGACTCAAACTTAGATTCTGATTGGGTGGTTTGACGACGGGGGCGCGTCTTTGCACTGAGGAGAGATATTCCAAACAAACAGGCAAATAAGAGAGAAAGGAAAACCCCCTGTAGCCTTTCGGTATTTTGACGCTAAGTAAAGGACAGTTGCATAATCATCAAATATGTATTTAATGGGCCTTTCGTATAGACTTTTTTTTTTTTTTTTTTTTAAATTATGTGTTTTTGTATGCTCTATTCGAAAGTCCAGTTTAATTTAGTTGTATGACCGTGTTATGACACTATGGAGCTACCACATTTGTATTATACACAATGCATCACTTAAAAAGTTTGTGTGGTTATCAACATATAGGCTCTATATTACATTTGGGCCATCCGAAAGAAAATTACGGCGATCACAATTTGTATGACCGCTTGACGACAGTTTGTAGCGGCATTCACAAACTGCGACTGCGTAGTGCATTAATAATGACACAGTTGCATAAAACACTCTACCTAAATGGTAGCCGCCTTACAATCAAGTTTGTTTTTCATGCCCCAGTTTACAAAATGCTATGCAAATAGGCCTACCAATTTAGCAAGTTCTTAAGCGAGACGGAGGCTTTATGCACTATTGTGTGCTGACAAGTTAGTAAAGAGAAGGAGGAGAAGTGAAAATCGTGCAAAAAAATGCTAGTGAAACGATACGAATATTCATCATTGAAACTACAAAACAGCCTAGATTAACTCACACAGTTCCACTTCACAGCGGTTTACAGTGCAGACAGTGATGGTGACGTCACCAACGTGCTCTAAAATATCACTGTGGCGGTATCATTTTAATTAGTGTTTCTCCTTTAAAAAAAAAGCCCGCGAATACCCAAATGTCTCTGCTGTCAGGATTTATTTGCTGAGCCATTTGGATTCCCTTTAACTTGACTTAATGTCACTTCTTTCCAGCAACATACAGTATACACAAAAAGCACTTCATGTGAGACTGCTTTTAGACAATTGTACTGATTCAAGATAGAGAAGTGTCAGTCAGATGCAAGAAGAGAAGTTGTTGTAAAGCACAATTTGAACATTAACACCTAACTCCCTGAACTACTAATGGGGGAGGAAGCAGGGAAAAGGGGGGCAGGCTTCAGTACCCAGCCCCAACCAGACCATTGACTGTTATCAGCATTTGAAAGGCCAAGCCATCCGCTAACGACTGTGGTCAGGCAGGTTCCTGAAAACCCCCATCAAACAGCTGTATTCGGACATTTGCGGGTGTTTGCAGGTCCGCATAACAAAGTTCTTCAGGCATCCAGATACCAGGTTTGGAAGAGGTTTACTTTGTCTGGATATTTCCAGATACACAGTTTTCACATAGTTAGGCATACATAAACCACATACATACATATAATGCATGCACACTCGCACACAGACACAGAAACACACACACACACACACCAGTGATTCTTCAACTATGGTAATTTTTGTGTCCCTGGAACAGATAAGAAAAACTAAAAAAGATTTCTACATTTTCATTTTCATCACACTTACTCCATACCAGGAGGAACTTATAAAAAAATAAATAATAGTTCAGTCATTAATTTTACTATATAATAAGAGGCCTTTTATGTGTGGTTTTTACTATATTGCCTTTGTTCCTCAGCTGGACTCTGGACCTTCAACCCCGCTTCATTTTGAATTTAATATTGAAATAATGTTGAATTCAAATACAAATTAGACATTAATGTCTATTTTAATGAAGTATATTAGGTACTTCTTCACATTTTGTTATATTTTTCGTAAAAAGAACCCCTGTCCCTTGGGTTCACTGTCATTTCCACCACACTGTACAAAATAGAATTCTGGGATCATGTTTTAGGTTTTGTATACATGATAACCATAGCAACAGCCACTCATCAGGGGAACACATGGCTTGAGTGACCTCCATAGGGGGTAATAAAAAGAGGAAAAATCAATATAAATATGAGAATATATTACACTGAGAATATGTTTATTGGGTGTCATTTCCAAACAGCTCATATTTCATATGAATGTAAAAACAACTGGACCAATTTCATTTAATATTGTGTATTTTGTGTATATTTAATGCTGTCTCTAAAACTGACATTAGCAGGCTATCATATCATGAGATTTTAAAAGAAATATGACAAAATGTCATTTCCTCAAAAGGAGATGATGATTTCCTCTGAATGTTAGAGTGAAATATGTACAGAATATGTATATTTACACGCTTCACTACTCTGGTGAACAAGGCAAGGCAGAGCTTGTGTCATCTCAGACGGCCGAGGAAATTCAAGATCTCTACAGCGGTAGGGGTCCCTCTGCACTGCCACGGTAGAGTCTGTGCTCTCTGGAATCATCAACACCCGGTACAGCCATTGCAGCTCTCTGGGAAGGAAGGCACTTCACAGAGTGATCCGGTGTGCTGAACGCGTCACCAGGACAGCACTGCCCTGCGTCCAGGACATCTACACCAGGCCGGTCCGGGGCAAGCAAGATCATTAAGGACATTCACCACCCCAACCACAAGCTGTTTACTCTGGCAAGCGTCTCCACTCCATCATGTCCAGGACAGAGAGGCTGAGAGGGAGCTTCTTCCCCCAGACCATACGGACCATAAACACTTATAAACCCACATAACACACACCCAACACGTATCCTGCACCCATTCTGCTCACTACCCACATAACACACACCCAACACGTATCCTGCACCCACTCTGCACACACTGGATCTTTGCAGCCCCTTACATTACAAACTGTTATACAGAGAACTCCTCTCTGGTCTTTATATATGCACCTTTTGCACAGGGCATCTTTTCCTGCGCCTTAACGCTAACTATTTATACTGTTTACACACCTGCAAATGGTCACTTAATAGCCTATTGTTACAGTACAATGCTACCTCTCTGTATATAGCTTTATTTAAAATTTCAAATTGTTTTTCTGTTACTTCCTTGTATGTAGGTTTAGTTTTGTATATTTCTTCTTATTTAATTTTGTCATAGCTTTACGTTTGCTCAGTTGTTGGTGTTGGAGTTTTTTCTATTCATTTCACTGCAGCTGTGCTTGCACAATTAAACATGTGACGAATAAATTCTTCAATCTTGTATTTTTTTTTTTAACAAAATCATCACAGCCACCATGTGTTTCTGCAGAATGGAGAAATAAACCATAGCAATGCATTTTTTTTATAGAAAAATATATATAAAAAAAATGTTAGATGCTAAATGCTAAAACTTTCCTGACCAAAATGGACTATATTTGAGGAATTACCCACATACATACATTTATACAAAGGCTAAGTACCAGGGTTTCCGCTAGTATTTTTTCTTGCTGGTCCGGCGTCCGGAGAGAACTTATTTTACCGGACAAATCTGAAAGTTACCGGTCACGTTTCAATAACATGTTACAAACGCAGATCTAATGTCCACGACCTCAATTCAGTTTGGCTATTTAATGAACAGTAACGGTGAAGCAGATCGAACAGTAATGATTCAGCAAAACCTCAACATTTGCCGCTAAAATATAGGCCATTTTGAAACATCTGTAACCTGTAACAGCTGTAGCCTGTTAAAAAAAGGCTAAGCCTACATGGCATCAAATGTAGGGGAAACGATTAAACCAGCAGTATTAGCTAGCCAGCCTGTTAACATAATATCGCATTTTTGTATGATTATCATGGACATAAAATATCCACAAAAAAAAAAGAAAATTCAAGCTCTCTTGTGCCTGTGTTGGACATTTGAAGAGCTCTTGGGGGCCCTAAGCAGCCGCTTAGTTCGTTTATGCCTCCGGCCGGCTGTGGGTGCAGTTAAATTCCATTAATGGTATTAATTTTTAAAGTACAAAAATACAGAAGTCTATTTTGATACATGGCGTAGCTGCTGTATTTCATGGTTTATTTTGATACACATACACATTAAGGTATTAGGTCTCTTATTTTGAAATACATTTTGATGCATCTTTGTGCATCCCTGGTCTCAGGAGCAAAATCACTGCCGTCCTGTGCTACAGCCTCCATCCATAATGACCACAAAATGCTATATGTAATGCTAATGCTATTATTTATACTTTATTTGACATTACAATTATGGCACTTCCTTCTCGTATTTTATGCATTTTGCACAATGCAGTTTTTCAACAGAAACATGTGTCAGTTGGCACTAAAACTAGGAACTCCATCCACAGTAACCAAATATTACACGTTATGAAATGTCGGTACCTTGGTACTATGATCATAACTGTATTTCTGCCCCCATCTTCATTTTGATAGTTTACACAACCTCACGTCAGAGTATGGACCAATCAAAAACCCAGGATAGAGGGGCTGAGTGAATGTGGTGTGGACTCTGTGGAGGAGGGTCATTGTGTCAGAGACGCTGTAGAAGGACAGAGTTCCTGCCCTGTGGTCCACATACACTCCTATTCTGGAGGAACTGGGCACGGTGGGGAGTTTAGTCTTTTTCTTATGTCTGAAGGAGTAACAGTTTGGACTGCAGCTCAGACTCCAAGACTGATCATTACGTCCAAACAGACTGTTTTTACCCTGTCCTTTCCTGCAGATGCTTTCATACGCCACTGCTATCTGAATCCCAAAGCCCCGACTCCACTCAACCTCCCAGTAACAGCGCTCAGATACACTCTCTCTACACAACACCTGAAAGCACTCATCAAATCTGTCTGGATGATCCCAGTAGGACTGGATTTTCGTACTCCTGTACAGCTCTCTGTTCCCCTCAGACAGGCGAAGATAAGGATTTGCGGTGCTGGGGTCAAAGGTGAGCTCACAGTAACCTGTTGAGGAATAAAGTTCTAAATTTAAATGAATGAAACTGAGAACCATTAACGCATTGACAGAATGTTATGATATTCAAAAACTGTTTTTGTGAGTCTGGAGTATAAAAAACACCAAACCCAGGTACTGCTCTCAGTTTTTAAGCGGACCGAAGCACCGTCAGGGGTTTATAGAGTGAAGTGTTGACTTCTTGTGTTGAATATCGAGTGTGTATTGGTTTGGAGATCGATTAACTCTTGGAAACAGCCAGAACATGCTCTGTGTTTTTTTTTTCCAATCTCTGGACTTTAAAATGAGCTGTAGTTTCATACTAAGAGTTGTAAAGAGTACTTTAAGAACACTTATCCACACTAATCTACTGCATTTGTGAGACATGTTAAGATCAATTAGTGTAAAAATATAAAAATAAAGAAATGTTAAATAAATGGACAAGTTAAATAATTAAAGGTTTGTCTGTGTGTATGTGTGTGTGTGTGTGTGTGCGCGACACTCACACTGTAAGAACTCCTCTCTGGTCTTGGGTTCGGCAGGGGGAATGGCGTTGGTGTTTGTAGCTGTAAATGATAAGCAAATAAAAACGATTTAAAATCTAATGTTGAACTCTTCTCCCACTGTATTGATTAAAATAATTTTCTCTCACTATCACACTATTACATCCACATTGTTCCACATTTTCACTATTTTTCAATCTAAGTTTACCATCACCCTCTTTAAAATTTCTCTTGATTTCAAGAAAATAAAATTGACATTTTAATTTCTTTTTCAAAATGTATTTTTGTATCCATCCAAAAAGACAGGACCATGCTTAATATCCTCTCAACTTTCATCTCACTATTAGTTTTACTATTAGTTTCACATATCACATTAGTTTTACATTAGGGAAAAAAAAACTTTTCCAAATTCTTTCTGATTCTCTCTCTTTAGATCGTGTTGCCTGTGTGTGTATGTAACTTACGCTCTGAGAGCCCGTTTATGGGTCTGGGTTCATAGGGTAGGGGGATCTTGATGTTTGTAACTATAAAAATAAAAGGACTGATTATTGTGATTATTGTATTTGAAATGAAACATCCTTTACAATATTTCAGCAGCAGTATCCCAAACCTTGTGTGGAAAGTCTTTCAAAGTCCTTCTTACAGAAACCCTCCACTCGCTCTTTCAGCTGAGAGACAGATTTTCCTACATCCTCAAAAGAGAGGTGTGGACTTACAGTGATGCTGGGTAAGTCTTCAGATTCAAAGAGTGGTGGGAAATTCTATACACACAGAAATACACATGGAAACACACATACACAAGTACAGTGCTGACTGACAGAGACAAAGCTTTGTACAGAATACACACATTTTACCGAGGACAAGTCAAACAATGTTATTTTGGAGAGCACTTTGTCCTCCACTGTTACCTGGAGGAAATGGATGTGATCCTCTGTGTGTGAGACCTGCTCCAACTCAGTGTC
The DNA here is from genome assembly GCF_902362185.1 of Chanos chanos. Taxonomy (NCBI): domain Eukaryota; kingdom Metazoa; phylum Chordata; class Actinopteri; order Gonorynchiformes; family Chanidae; genus Chanos; species Chanos chanos. The sequence goes on from NC_044500.1 coordinate 48,702,154, forward strand.
TCTCCTCCTCAGATCAGCAATCTCCTGCTCCAGTCGCTCCAGGACTCCTTCAGCCTGACTCAATTCACTCTTCTCCTGATCTCTGATCAGCTCTGTCACCTCATGGCGCCTTCTCTCAATGGAGTGGATCAGCTCAATAAAGATCCTCTCAGTGTCCTCCACTGCTGCCTGTGCAGAGCGCTGTTAGGAGACACACACACATACACACACACACACATACGCACACACACACAAAGAGAGGAGGGGCATCCATTACAATCACACACTTCAATCAGCTCTTACTCAGCCAGTCTGTTCCCTACACTGTGACTCAGTGGGATTGGACAGTAGCCAGACACTGGACTCCTCACTGACTCACTGGAGGAGAACCCTGACTGAGCCCTAAAATGACTCCTCCAGCAGCCAGCTCTTGTCTTCTCCTCTGTTCAACACTCACCCTCAGAGACTCCACAGCCTGTCTCAGCTCCTGCACCTCCTTCTCTCTCTCCTGGATTCTCTGCTGGAACGTCCTATGAGTTGCCACCAACTGCATCTGCAACAAAATGCGACACTGTATCATCACACTGCCTGGGACTGAAGACAGATAAACTTTGAACATTCCAATGTGGTGTCCTGGAGTGATATTTAGGTTAATTTTAGGTTCACTAAAAATCATAACACAACAGTAGTAATATTTGCTATGGACATATAACCAGGTGGAGGAGATAAGTCTGACAGAATGAAGCCTGCCAAGACTCTGTAGCTTTCACTGTTACCGGTACAAAAATCAAACTGCATATCTGGGTTTGGCACGACAGCGAGCAGCAGGACAAGGTGGTCTTGCCTTCTTTAGTTTCTGCACCACTTCAGCCAGCATAGTGTTTTTTGCTAGATATGGCTCAGGAGTGAAGGTCTGTCTGCACTGGGGGCAGCTGTAGACTCCCTTCTGATCATCCTGATTCCAGTAGCCCTTAATACAGCCCATACAGTAACTGTGTCCACAGGGAATAGTCACAGGATCCTTAAGGAGATCCAGACAGACTGGACACATGAACTGGTCCTGAAAGTCTAAAATACTGGCCTCTGCCATTTTTTTTAATCACTCAGTTGTATGTACACACACAACTTGTGTTTCAACAGCTGCTTAAACTCACACCAAACAGAAAGCCCCGATCAGTTTCCTTACTGAGAAACTGAAAGTGGGAGTTGCTTCCTGGTTAGATATGGCCAGTTTTAAAGGGACAGCACATTCAAATTTCACCACAAGGTCTATGGAAGAACAAACAGAACTGAAAGACAGGGAGAGAGAGAGAGAGAGAGAGAGAAAGAGACAGAGTGGTAGAGAGAGAGAGAGAGAGATAGAAAGAGAGACAGACAGACAGACAGACAGACAGAGCCAGGGAGATAGAGAGAAGGAGAGACAGAGTGACAGACAAACAAACAGAGAGAGAGAGAGAGAGAGAGAGAGAGAGGAATAGAGGAATCATCTTTTTGTCTGACTATCTGCAGCCCCCTACTGGAGGGAGGATAACATTGAGACCCTGCTACTTTACTTATATAAAATGTGCTCAGCTCAGCCAAGAGCCTTACTGTCGATCTCAGACATGAACACTTATATCAGCACATTACATACGATACCATAAATACAATCAAAAAGAAACAAATATATATACATACATACATACATGTAATGTAAAATGTAAATGTAAATCTCTGTGATCACACACACACACACACTGTGAACACTGAGCAATGAATTTGTCCTCTGCATTTAACCCATACAACACCGGTAGTGAACACACACACCAGACGCACCAGTGGGTAGCATTCCTTGTGCCCGGGGGGCATTGGAGGTTAAGTGCCTTGCATGTCGGTCCTTACAGTTAAGCCCAAAATTATTCATACCCATGTCAAATTTGGATTTATAGGGAATTTTTATTTAACCAGTAGGTTTCATCTGACTGAAAATGACATAAACAGGTGACAAAAGACAGTAAGACATTGTGTCAGACATATTAATGATCAATTTTAACTATATATATATATATACATATATATATATATATATATATATATATATATATATATATATATATATATGTATATATGTGTGTGTGTGTGTGTGTGTGTGTGTGTGTGTATATATATATACATACACACGCATATATATATGTATGTATGTATATATATGTATATATGTATGTATGTATGTATGTGTGTATGCTGGAGAGCAATAGTTCGTCTGGTGGAGGTTGGTTGTTGGGGCTTTGTAGCAACATCCCCTGCCAGGCTGCTGAAGAACCTGGGAATTCGCGGCCAAGCCTTACGCCAGACTATTAAGGAAACATCAGGGACTGCAGAATGCTGTAGCCAGTGGTTATGGCTGAAGAGAAAAGACCCCAGCTGGGCCCCAAAGCGAACAGAGGGCTGGGCAGATGCTGACGGGTTTGACTCTGGGACACCAGATTTCACCGTCAAGCCTTGTGGAGATGTTGTGGGCTAATCAACAAAATGTTATGGATGGAAGGTGCCTACTTGAAAACGCCCATGACAGATCGGCTCTGTCCCTAACACTGTTTGTGCTCATAACATCACGTCCTGTGTATTCACACAATTCACTGTGTAATAGATTTAAAACATGTGATGGAACACATGGTTTAAACATGATACCACATGAGAAACTACTAAAATATTAACTGCTCTATATTCTAATGCAAGGATGAGAACTCAAAGATATGAATTGCTTCCAACATGTATTTATGACATTTTTTTAATTGGCATAGAACATATAACAATCGAACATAGAACAATGATCATGAAAGCTGTGACTGTGTTAAGTTAAATAATTAAAGTAATAATAAAAAATAAAACAATTCCAATAAAAAAAAAAGAACAGGACCTTTCTATGAAAAATTTCTGACACTGAAATGGGTAGGTCATTCATCTACATGTCACCACTCTGCATTGTGTTTCACACTGGGCTCAAACCAGCAACCCTCGTAATGGGAGGCAGACACACTAGCGAGGAGGCTAAAGCCCATAGCCACTACTGTCAGTCACTAGTACGCTTCTTAAGGTGGCAGGGCAGTGAGGTATACTCTACTCACTCTAGAGTACTCACTCTACTCCACTCTACTCACTCGTTACCGTTACACAATGAACTGTACAACTTCCAGCATAGCCAGAAGGGCAGAGGGGCGTTGAAGGAGAAGGTTACTCTAGGTTATTTAGGAGCAACAACAGCAAAAGACAGACAATGGTAGAGTGTTTTAGTTTAAATCGCTTTGATGTATCTTGGAAGTCTAAAGTTTGAAAGGCAAATTTTATCACCTGCTGGGTTGCGTATCACAAAGAGAACCACTTGCCATGTTCTGGGAGGGTCAGTTTGACAGGCTATGCCATCACAGTTGGATTTGCAGGTGAATTCAGGGGAATTGCAAGGGCTTTCACACAAATGGCCTTCCCATGATGATACCCTAAAACTTACAGTTGATAAAAAAGCAATGCCTGATTTGACATGTATCAGAGAGCAAAAGACTTCAGGGGTGAGCAGGGCCAAAATAATAATCAAAACACATCTAACTAAGGGAAGAGAGACCAACCTTACCTATCAAAATGAAAATAAAAAGAAATACAAATACACTTCCCTACCTCCCTAACTAACATAAACATCAGAAAACAGGAACAAACTAAAATGGCACCCACCCCCTAAGTGTGCCAACTAAAAAATGAACAGAAAAGCATTCAACATGCCTACAGAACTATTTACAAATTATACTCGATGTGGACACACGAGTCCCCATCGTCACCACAAAGAGTTAGCTCTCAAGATAACTGTGACGGCAGGGGTTTGGCAGGAGAACCAGTCCAGCTGTGCCCTACACAGCAGCTGTCCTTTCAAAACTCCCTCACCCGTTTTCTAGCCAATCACGAACCACCAGCAATCTGAAAAGGAAAACGGGGCGGGGAGGGAGAGGGAGAGAGAAACACCCAAACAGGAACAAAAACTTGTCCAAGGACGTAACAACAGTAATAACTACGCACATCAAGACATGATATACAATAAAATGACATAGTTCTCTCTAGACATTGCAACAATTTGGCACCTACACCACATTCTTGGTATCCTAACATACACTATGAACTTGAGGAGGAATATAAATTAAATTATAATAATAATAATAATAATAATAATAATAATAATAATATTAACACCTTTTAATAGAACACTTTTTGAAATCTTTGCCTTCAGTAGCTGACATATGTGATAGTTCTCTGTAACATGAATGCACTTGCTAAATTGCTCTTAATGGAAACATATGAGAAACAGAATTATATGTAAATCCTCTCAGCCAGATGTAAGTTCTTTTCATCTATCAGAAGACTAAGACAACAGAAGTAGGTTTATTTACTTATTTACTTTACTTTATTTACTCTTTACTTATCATTTCAACACCAAGGACCAGTTCTGCAGACAGTTTATACAGACAAAAGAAACAAGATGACGATTGGATTGGATGTTATCAGGAAACTCACAGGAATGCTTCAAAAGAATCTCTATCCTCAGCAATAAGATATTATTTGTCATTTCAAATAAATAATACAATTTTCTGATGTGATTCTCTTCATGTTCAGTTTGGAAGGTGGCATAACCTCAAATTTGATCTCCTACAGACGAAAAACCCAGGACAGAGGGGCTGAGTGAATGTGGTCTGGACTCTGTGGAGGAGGGTCATTGTGTCACAGACGCTGTAGAAGGACAAGTTTCCTGCCCTGTGGTCCACATACACTCCTATTCTGGAGGAACTGGGGACTGTGGAAAGTTTAGTCTTTTTATTATTGTGCCAGAACGAGTAACTGGAGGGAGAACAGAAGAGACTCCAGGACTGATCATTATATCCAAACAGACTCTCATTGCGTCCTCCTTTCCTGATGATGCCTTTATATGACACTGCAATATAAACCCCAATGTCTCCACTCCACTCAGTCTCCCAGTAACAGCATGCAGACACACTCTCTTTACACAACACCTGATACCATCCATCAAATCTCTCTGGGTGATCAGGATAAGACTGGGTTTTGTTACAGTTTATAGCCACTCTGTTCCCTTCAGACAGACAGAGGTACTGATGTGCAGTGTTGGGATCCAGTGTGAGTCCACAGGAATCTAGTGGAGGTCAGGTTTGAAATTGGAAATATAAAAGACCCACTGTCAGGACTCATTAACACATTAACAAAATACAACATACAATAGTCATGCTAGGTTTTTTATCATTAATAATTTATGAGAATTGTGTGTGGAAGAAAGAGAACTCACATTGTAAGAACATTTCTCTTGTCTTTGGTTCAAGAGGAGGAAGGATCTTGATGTTTGACACTATAAAAGCAAAAGACTTATTACTAAACAGTTCAGCATGTTACGAAACAGTTCAGCATGTTATTAAACTGTTCAGAATGTCATTAAACAGTTCAGAATGTCATTAAACAGTTCAGCATGTTACGAAACAGTTCAGCATGTTATGAAACAGTTCAGCATGTTATTAAACTGTTCAGAATGTTATTAAACTGTTCAGAATGTTACGAAACTGTTCAGAATGTTACGAAACAGTTCAGCATGTTACGAAACAGTTCAGCATGTTACGAAACAGTTCAGAATGTTATTAAACTGTTCAGAATGTTACGAAACAGTTCAGAATGTCATTAAACAGTTCAGAATGTCATTAAACAGCTCAGAATGTTATTAAACTGCTCAAATATTGAATGAAAAACCTGAAACCCCCAACCTTTACTGTAAAGTCTTCCAAACTCTTCGACACACAACTGTTCCATTTGTTCTCTCAGCTGAGCGACAGATTGTCCTATATCCTCAAAAGAAAGGTGTGGACTAAAAGTGATGCTGGGTAAGTCATCAGATCCAGGGGTGCCTGATAAAGATGAGAAATTCTACACACACACAAAAAAGCACACACACTTTACAGTATGTACTTATGGATAGAGATAAAGCTGCATAAAACACACTGGCACATTAAGATGCATTATTTGGAGAGAAAGAGAGAAAATATTTAAAAACCTGCTCCTGCTCAGCATATCTCCTCCTCAGATCAGCAACCTCCTGCTCCAGCTGCCCCAGGAGTCTTTCAGCCTGACTCAGTTCACTCTTCTCCTGATCTCTGATCAGCTGTGTCACCTCACGGCGCCTTCTCTCAATGGAGCAGATCAGCTCAGTAAAGATCCTCTCACTGTCCTCCACTGCTGCCTGTGCAGAGCGCTGTTAGGAGACACACACACACACACACACATATATACACACACACACACATACACACACACACAGAGGAGGTGGGTCCATTACAATCACACACTTCACTCAGCTCTTACTCAGCCAGTCTGTTCCCTACACTATGACTCAGTGGGATTGGACAGTAGCCCAACACTGGACTCCTCACTGACTGACTGGAGGAGAGCCCTGACTGAGCCCTCAAATGACTCCTCCAGCAGCCAGCTCTTGTCCTCTCCTCTGTTCAACACTCACCCTCAGAGACTCCACGGCCTGTCTCAGCTCCTGCACCTCCTTCTCTCTCTCCTGGATTCTCTGCTGGGTTTTCCTCTGAGTCTCCCCCAGCTGTTTCTGTGAGTGAATACAGTATTATACATCTTTCTGTGTATAAACACAAATAAATGTCATACAATATCACAAAGCTGTCTGTTTCATTTTGAGCCTGAAAGCACACAAACACTGAACATGCAACTGCGGGAAGAGATGTTAGTTCAATGGCTGTAGATACAGTTAAGCCCAAAATTATTCATACCCATGCCAAATTTGGATTTATAGTGAATTTTTATTTGACCAACAGATCTCATCTGGTTGAAAATGACATAAACAAGTGACAAAAGACAGTAAGACATTGTGTCAGTGATGTTAATAATCAATTTTAACTATTTGTGTATATATGTGTGTGTGTATATATATATTTTGTTGGTTTGTTTTACATTTTTACTAAAAATGACATGTCCGAAATTATTCAGACCCCTTCAAACTAATGCTAATCTTTGAGAAAATGCAAGCTTCTATACCATTCCCAATGCTCCTGGTAATTTCTACCATATTCTAGGGCATTCTAATCAACTATAAATTGACAACAGCTCATGCAGTAGTTCTCTAGTCAGTTACTAGTCACTTGCAAGTCATGGCTAAAACCAAAGAGCTTAGTGAGGACCTCCGGTTGCACATCGTGTGGAGAGAAGATAGAAATTACCAGCAGCATTGTGAATGGTATAGGAGCTTACATTTTCTGAAAAATTTGCGTCAATTTCAAGGGGTATGAATAAATTTGGACATGGCATTTTTAGTAAAAAAAACCATAAATAGTTATTTTATCATTAACATCTCGGACACAATGTCTTACCATCTTTTGTCTCCTGTTTATGTCATTTCCAGCCAGATGAAACCTATTGGTCAAATAAAAATTCCCTATGAATCCAAATTCGGCATGGGTATGAATAATTTTGGGCTTAACTGTATATGAAGAGAATACTTTTGACCTTGTTTTAAATCAGATTAAACCTGCTTGTTTCACGTACAGTATAATCGTACTTTCCCCATAAATTGCTAGCAGTTTTGGATGGTGATGTCACAGGGCCTTTTGACAGAGACCATGGCAGGTAATAATCCAAAACCTGAAATTTCTCATGAATGACAGTGACTCAGAAAACCTCCCCAACAAGCTCTCATGATGACGAAAACCACAGGCTTAGTCAGTTTGCTGAAAAACGGGGACATCCGTCATAAAATCTTTTGATCGTTTTTCTTGGCAGTGCTGTCCAGGCAGCGTTAAGAGCCCATTTTGTCCACGTTTACACAGTGAGATATGAGTGCACACTCAGACGTCCTCTTTGCCTCATTTTAACTTTGAGCAATTCATTCGGCGATTTGTGATTTGTGCCAAAAATGTGCTAATGTACCAACTCTTCTCACTTAAAGAACGACACAGTCACATCTGGAGTGATTTTATAACAAAATAAACAGCCTCTCATCGTACCAAACCCAGACAACATTATACACATTTACATACATTATCACTGAGCTGTAAGAGAAGTCCCTTTACATACCTCTCTTTCAGTCCTCTCTACTATCACTGGTACTGTTTTATGGCCTCTGTGTTCATTCAACATACACAGATAACACATGAACTGTTTGTCCCTTTGACACCAAAGCTCTATCAGTGTGTTGTGACGAGGACAAATCCTGTCCCGTAGTCGTGTGGAGGCTTCAACCAGCCTGTGTTTCTGGAGGGCAGGAGATTCATAGTGAGGCTGGAGGTGAATCTGACAGTATGAAGCCAGACATGTCAGACAGGACTTGACGGCTTTTTCTTTCTTTCCGATACAAAAATCACACTCCACATCTCCAGGTCCAGCAGAACACCGACCACGAACAGCAGCTCCCTGGAGTCTTGTCTTCTTCATTTTCTCCATCACCTCAGCCAATATGATGTGTTTACGTAGGACAGGTCTTTGAATGATGTTCTGTCTGCACTGGGGGCAGCTGTAGACTCCCTTCTGACCATCCTGTCCACAGTAGCCCTTAATACAGCCCATACAGTAAATGTGTCCACAGGACATAGTCACAGGATCCTTAAGGGGACCTAGACAGACTGGACAGATGAACCGGTCCCGACCAATTGAAATACTTGCCTCTGCCATTCTCCTGTATGCTTGGATATGAACCATTAGCTTAATACACTCTGAACAGGAAACTCAGTTAAGTTTGGTTTAGAGTCGTGGTTTCCTGGTTTTGCATGACAGCACACTAAACATATCTACCTGAAAGAAAGTGGTTGTTCAGGGGCTGGGGCTGGGGCTGGGGGGGGGGGGGGGTGGGGGGGGGTGCAGAGGGGTGGGGGGGCTCGCTGACTTTTTCTATATTATATCCTATCTCTATTGTCTAAACAATTCAGCTCATGGAATAAGCATGCGATGCTTATTTAAATGCATCTAGGCAGATCATGTCTGCAGGCTGTGCAAGCTGTCACTCAGGTGAAGGGAGGAGTGTGGTTGGTGGGGGGTGTTGGGGGTGGGGGCTGGGAGGTGTCAGTGCTGCAGAATGTGGACAGGTGGCTGTGCTTTCTTTTGGAGTTGGGTCTCTGCGGTTATTTCTGGCCTCTCGTTTGTCTCTGGCTCCATCACAAAAACAGGTCAGTCAAACCACAATTTTCTAATTAAATCTTTCTCCACAAAGATGTATCGTGCTGAGTTAGAGTTAAGTGGTTTTTCAGGCAAACTTTGATAAAAGACCAAAGAATGGTGACATTAGTAATTAAATGGACCAAATGTTCTTGTCTGTGGTTTTGTAGAATTATATCTTAGACACAAGTTTATTGTTCCAGTTTACTGTTAGAGTTTATCGTTTTTCTTCACTTTTGACACAATGTTTAAAAATCTGGTTAGATTTACATGGATTATACACCTGGGTGTGTAAAAGACTAAGTTATCATGTGTATAATATTTAGGACGAGCCATTGTAGTAAGGTGGATTGTGTGACTGAAGCCATCATTAGAGGATCTGTGGCTCACAGAGGACCCCTGCTGGGCAAATGACATCAGTGCAGGATTATCCCACTTCATGTGTGGAATTTACTGGAGGTTTGGTAGTCTATTCACAAACATCCCATCAGCCCCGTAACTGTACTGATGTCATTAATGACTCCTTAAGATGCCTGATCCCATCTACCTTTGATTCATTTTGATGAACTCCCATCTACCTTTGAACACATGATGGCGCTTTACAACAAGCAAAAGTCATTATCAGGAAGGTGTTACTTATTTTTTTTCCAAGACACATTTACAAGATTTCATTCTGTGATTTTTTTTAAGATACGAGTAAAGAAAGTTGTTTAAAATGTTCTTGCAAGGATAGGAAAATATTTTAAAGCACACCAACATTAATGCCTCCAAATCTGTAGTTATTCTACACTATTATTGATCTCTACAGGTAAGTCAGTCTGATTGATTAGATCCTGTGTAATAACACCATTCAGAATATAACATATTTAGTAACATTTAGAATAGAACCAAGACCCTGTTATGTATTGCTTTAATTGTCAGATCCCTACTGTAGTTTGTTTACTAAATTAACCATATTATAACCTCTGGTTTACCTACGTCCTACACATTCCACTCCACCCATGTGTCCCTATCAACTTTCAAGCCAAACCTACGCCCTCGCCAGGAAGAAAACAGGGTAGCAGTAGAAAGCAGCCAAGGCTGATGGGCCAGTCACATCACATCCCACCAGAGCCAATGATAGTGCGCACAAGTGGGAAAACGATGCATATGTCAAGAGGCTGGACATACAGACAAAACCTAAATAGTTCATTAAACAGTAACGGTAAAAAGTGATCTAGCCAATTGAAAACCGGAACATTAAGTGTCCACGGGAGAGAGAAAGTAAATTTTCCGGGACTGACTATTAAAAAAAAAGGACAGTCCCAGGAAAACACGTACAGGTGGCGGTCACTCAACAATATCAGTCCCCATCTGGTCAACTCTACGTGAAGCAGTGTCATTTTACAGCAGTACAGTTTTGATCTTGTCTGCTGCTGTTTTATCCACCATGATCTCAGCGAGCACAGCTGCACCGGGAATGATCAGTTCCTCCGCTAGGCAAAATGACTTTTTAGCTTTAGCCAAAAGTAAAGAAACAGCTTCAAGTGCTTGTGCTGGTGCTTGTGGCCTTTTTCATCTTCTCTTTTCTTCTGAAAAACTCCAGTGAGTTCCCGATCTCACATGGGTGTTTAGTCCGGAGATACCGTTGAAGATGACAGCTTCATGGCGCTGTTAGCAGCTCACCGCATAAAAAGCACAGTGCTGTGGAGGGGTCATGTGAAGTTGATGTAAATCCCACCCCTATATATTATACCTTACAAGTGATAAGTGGTAGATTTGAATGAACTGTAGTCCCCCTGTTCAACAACACATAGGAGAACAGTGATGAAACCATCACTGAACATGTCATCCTGTCTCTTGCAAGGGCCCATGAAAACAAATTTGTTTCATTTCCACACTCTTGATCCAACTCCACCAACAGCTTGGGATCCCTGATCTGCATCAAATCCCATGTCATCCTAAAACCGATGGGTTTGACGAACGTTTTATTTATACCCTGGTGTCGACACTCGGGTTGTTTGTGTCTGACATTGAGGAGGAATGAGTAGGAAGCCCCTCTCTTTGCAATCTATAATACAGGTGAAATGTTGCCATCTTACTTTTAAAGTCAATTATGCAGTGTAAAAAGTGTCAAAACCAAAAACCCCAAGAAAACGAGAATCTTATTTTGGTTTTGTAGGATGGGAGGTGCTATCGACTTCTGAAAGAGTTGTGGTCGTGTGAGATGCTGGGAAAGCACGTAAACACAGTCCCACCCCTTGGTTCTATGCACGTACATCACAGAGCCTGCACAGACAGAGTAAACTACAGTAGAGCAGGGCCACTGCAGCTTCACGAAATAGCTGGTTGCTCTATATGTTGTGTAACATTTTCCAGGGTCGTTCTCAGAATTGCAGCATAAAAACCATGTAAAGAGAACAGCTTTCTGTCGGAATAAGCATCTCGAAACGAAACTAAGTACAAGTAAAAAATAAAACTTTAATGTCAAAAATTCAAAGGTTATTGTAGGAATCATTGATTCAGTGTTTCTTGACAAGCCAAATGTATTTGGTAGATGTACAGTAATAACTGTGCTCATCAAGACAAACATTATATACAATAAGATGAAAGAGTTATCTCTAGAATATGCAACAATTTGGCACCTAAGTCACATTCTTGGTATCCTAGCACAAGCTCTGAACTTAAAGAGGAATATAGTGGAAAAAACAAAAAACAGCAAAACACCTTTTGAAATCTTTGTCTTCAGTAACTGACATGTATGATATTCCTCTGTAACATGAATGCGCTTATTCTAAATTCTTCTTAATGGAAACATTTGAGAAACAGAATTATATGTAAATCCTCTCAGCCAGTTCTCTCATCTCCTCACAAAATTTGAAGCCTTTAGTCTCTAGGCTGCATGCTTGAATTTCTTCAAGTCTTCATCAATCCAAAAACTAAGATAACTGAGGTAGGTTTTTTTCTTGCTTATAATTTCGACACCAAGGACCAGTTCTGCAGACAGTTTATACAGACGAAAGAAACAAGATGACAACTGGACTGGATGATCTCAGGAAACTCACATGAATGCTTCAAAAGAACCTCTATCCTCAGCAATGAGATATTATTTGTCATTTCAAATATATAATACAATTTTCTGATGTTGTGATTCTCTTCATGTTCAGTTTGGAAGGTGGCATAACCTCAGATTTGATCTCCTACAGACGAAAAACCCAGGATAGAGGGGCTGAGTGAATGTGGTCTGGACTCTGTGGAGGAGGGTCATTGTGTCAGAGACGCTGTAGAAGGACAAGTTTCCTGCCCTGTGGTCCACATACACTCCTATTCTGGAGGAACTGGGGACTGCGGAAAGTTTAGTCTCTTTATTATTGTGCCAGAACGAGTAACTGGAAGGAGAGCAGATCAAACTCCAGGACTGATCATTATATCCAAACAGACTCTCATTGCGTCCTCCTTTCCTGATGATGCCTTTATATGACACTGCAATATAAACCCCAATGTCTCCACTCCACTCAGTCTCCCAGTAACAGCATGCAGACACACTCTCTTTACACAACACTTGAAGCCATCCATCAAATCTCTCTGGATGATCAGGATAAGACTGGGTTTTGTTACAGTTTATAGCCACTCTGTTCCCTTCAGACAGACAGAGGTACTGATGTGCAGTGTTGGGATCCAGTGTGAGTCCACAGGAATCTGGTGGAAGTCAGGTTTGAAATTGGAAATATAAAAGAATCACTGTCAAGACCTACTAACACATTAACAAAATACAATATACAATAGTCATGCTAGGATTTTTATCATTAATAATTTATGAGAATTGTGTGTGGAAGAAAGAGAACTCACATTGTAAGAACATTTCTCTTGTCTTTGGTTCAAGAGGAGGAAGGATCTTGATGTTTGACACTATAAAAGCAAAAGACTTATTACTAAACAGTTCAGCATGTTATTAAACTGTTCAGAATGTTATTAAACTGTTCAGAATGTTATTAAACACTTCAGAATGTTATTAAACAGTTCAGAATGTCATTAAACAGTTCAGGATGTCATTAAACAGTTGAGAATGTTATTAAACTGCTCAAATATTGAATGAAAAACCTGAAACCCCCAACCTTTACTGTAAAGTCTTCCAAACTCTTCGACACACAACTGTTCCATTTGTTCTCTCAGCTGAGCGACAGATTGTCCTATATCCTCAAAAGAAAGGTGTGGACTAAAAGTGATGCTGGGTAAGTCATCAGATCCAGGGGTGCCTGATAAAGATGAGAAATTCTACACACACAAAAAAACACACACACTTTACAGTATGTACTTATGGATAGAGATAAAGCTGCATAAAACACACTGAGGCATTAAGATGCATTATTTGGAGAGAAAGAGAGAAAATATTTAAAAACCTGCTCCTGCTCAGCATATCTCCTCCTCAAATCAGCAACCTCCTGCTCCAGCTGCCCCAGGAGTCTTTCAGCCTGACTCAGTTCATTCTTCTCCTGATCTCTGATCAGCTGTGTCACCTCACGGCGCCTTCTCTCGATGGAGCAGATCAGCTCAGTAAAGATCCTCTCGCTGTCCTCCACTGCTGCCTGTGCAGAGCGCTGTTAGGACACACACACACACAGAGGAGGTGGGTCCATTACAATCACACACTTCACTCAGCTCTTACTCAGCCAGTCTGTTCCCTACACTGTGACTGGACAGTAGCCCAGCAGTGGACTCCTCACTGGCTGACTGGAGGAGAGCCCTGACCTAGCCCTCAAATCAGAATCAGAATCATTTTTAATGACCACACAACCGAGGTTGGTGGAATTTGCTTTCTTTACAGCATGGTGGGTAATCACAATTCCCCAGTGTCAATAACATCAAACATAGGCAGATATCAACATCACATTAGACATTCGACATCACATTAGACATCGGAAACAACGACTAGCACAGCAGACAATATTCGCAGATGCCACAAGACAAAATTCAAAAACAATATTCACAGATAATATTTACAAGATTGACACAGGACAATTCACATTCACAGCAGAATTCTCATTGAAGCCAGTCGAGCTGCACCGTGGTTGAGTAGAGTTGGACTGTCCAGGCCTGCTGCTTTCCTCTCGTTCATTTTCCTGAACGTGGCCCTCACCTCCTCCTCCTGAATGTAGAATGGAAGGGGCTTGGTGGGAGGGTCAGGTGGGACAGGAGACTGTTTAAACATTGTTCAAACACCCACTGAGTTTGTCTGAGGGGTCAGTGTTGATGTCAGGTGTTTGGGAGTGCTTTTCTTGTCATTGGTCCGCTCCTTCAGTTTTTTCCAGATAGTTCTTGTGTCATTAGATGCAATCTGTTCCATTTTTCACTTGGCTGTCCTGCTTGCAGACCTTAGCTCATATTTGGCAGTAGTGTATTAGGTGCTTTCGGACCGAACAGTTCTAGGGTTTCATTCGATAGGAACTATCCCTTGGGGAGCTTCCCCAGAACTACATACGTTCTAGGGCTTTTTTTCTATTTGTATTCGCACCACCAGTAGGTACACTGAAGTGACGTAAGCAAGCCGATGGTGGTATAGCAACGTCACGCTAACAGCTGTTGTTTACACGGCTAACCAGGGTAGCTGCACATTTAAAGTACAAATTTAATGACTTTAAGATCGTTTAGATAGCTCTAAAAGGAAAAGAAATAATATCATTACTGCAGCGAAATAAATCGACAAATTAGGGTATACACAACTATGGTATACACTATTACTGAGTTTTACTGAATTTGAATAACAGAAATATTGAGTGCGCATTAAATAACCTTAACTGCCTTCTCATTAACAAAAATAAAATTGTATGGCGATAGATCCAGTCCAATGGGAAAAAAATGTCCCCTTGCATTTAACAGCACAGTAGCAGTGAACAACTCGATGGCCATGGTGCTTTTCAGGTGCTAGCATAACGCTTGTGTCTGACGCTTGCTCGCAGAGTCCCATCCTACAGCCCTCCAGTCGTAAGCTGGATAAACACGTTCTTCTTCTAGTTTAAAATGCGGATCACAGCCACACAAGCGGACACACAAGCACCTACCGAAGTGGAGTGTACGCTACCTAACATACAAATATACACTGGACGTTTAAGAAATGATCATTGTTGGGGGATATAAAATACTGGCAAAATAAAACATAAAAACTTAACATGCCTCCCCTCCTACGATTCCAGACATTTTAAGACAATTTTAGAATATCAAAAACTAAATGTAAGATGTTTTAGGACTTTATATTTTACACGGATTTTTAAAAATGGCAGTTGCAATCTTCGTATACCTACGTCTGGACCAATGGCTGTGCATCTACATCACAAGGTTCCTATTGTGCTGCGAAAGCACCTACCCTGAAGTAGAAGCTGAAAAAGCCCCTAAAAACAGTGTTCTAAGAACTATGATCATTCTATTTTCCTGCGGTGCAAACACGCAAAAAAGGGGGTACTTTCTCCAGCAGTTCTAATAACTATGGAAAAGTTCCTCCGGTGCAAAAGCGCCTATTGTTCCCTGTCTCCACTGATGAAAGCAACGTTCTTTTTCTTGTGTAGAAGTTGAATGTCTTTGGTGAACCAGGGTCCATTATTGCTGTGGGGTTTCGCTGTTTTGGTGGGGATCCACAGTTCCACGTAAAAATTGATATATGACGTCACAGTGTCAGTAGTAGAGTTCGTCGAGGCTGTCAGCACCTGCACTGAATAAAACTCCCAATCAGTGCCCTCTAAACAGCCTCTCAGAGTTTCAATTGCTTCAGTAGTCCAGTACTTGATAGATCTGGATGTTGCATTGGTGGACTTAAGTTTCTGTCTGTATTTCAGAATGAGGAGCAGCATGGCACGGTCATGGCGGAGGCTTCAGGAATGAACAATAAGCTTCGCTAATTGTAACATAGCAGTGGGCGAGTGCGTTGGATCCTCTGCTGGGGCATGATACCAATGATTGATGCGTCGGGGGTTAGAGTTTTCCACAGAGGAGATGTAGGTGGCTAATTCACTGATTGCTTTGTTTGCATTAGCCGTCAGAGGGATGTAAACACCGACCATAACAACCGAAGCGAACTCTCTGGGAAGGTGAGATGGTCTGTATTTAACACTGATGTGTTCTAGGCGAGGGGAGTAGGACGTACTTAACATTGCAGTATGGGTACACCAGCCTCGATTAACCATAAAACAAATACCACCGCCTTTGGTTTTCATGGACAGCTTGACTGACCTGTCGGCGCTGTGGAGTGAGAATCCAGGTGGGGTTACGGCTTGATCTGGCACAGTGTGGCCTAACCAAGTCTGACCAGGTCGGCCTAACCAAGTCTGACCAGGTCGGTCGGGCAGATGGCTAAGCAGTCCTTGTAGGTTTGGAGTCTGTCTATTTTACTTCTGAGAGACCTGACATTAGACAGCAGCAGTGCCGGTGGTGGTGCCCGGTACAGGTGCCTCCTGAACCTGGAGAGAACACCGGCACGCCGCCCTCTCCTACCCGGTTTATGCCTCCAGGAGGTCGGGTAGCCGCATATGTTGTTTATGGCCAGTACTTCTGCAGGTAACGTTGAGAAAGTATATAGTTCCAACACTGTGATCGAATTGTCTCTTCGGGATTCTAGCTCCCATCGGTGTACGTGAACAGACATGGCGACTTTTTAACACATACCATAGACAGAAGTGCGAGACACAGAAGCACAGCTTTTACCAGGCCAAGCCACATGGTCACCTGGTACTCCTCCAGCAGCCAGCTCTTGTCTTCTCCTCTGTTCAACACTCACCCTCAGAGACTCCACAGTCTGCCTCAGCTCCTGCAGCTCCTTCTCTCTCTCCTGGATTCTCTGCTGGGTTTTTTTCTTTACCTCTCCCAGCTGTTTCTGTGTGTGAATACAGTATAATACATCGTCACTGTCTTCTCTGAGAGTGGGTGCAAACAATCACCAAGGCTGAGACTTACATGAATGTCAATCTAAATAGCATGCAAGTAATTACTTCCTCTGCTCAGAACTTATCATTGACTGTTTGTCACCTAATTCATTTGCTTTCAGGACAGCTGAAATCTTTAGGCAGAGTCCTGGCCCTGATTTATAACTTAAGAAGAAGCTTTAAAGAAAAGAGGATGTTAAATTTAGGCATTTCATTCAAAGTAACCACTGAATTGTCAACTCCAGTTATGGCAAGTCGGACCTCTGATGAATTCTGATGAGCAACAGTCAGTACATATGATCACTTTATGGAGAGGATACACAGCCAAACAAGTAGAAAACCAGCCACAGATCTACTGGTCCCACCTCAGTGTGACAGTAGAGGAGACCTCTGTCATTTGATGTTAACAAGTCCTTAGGGTCAGTGTAGGCTATTCAAAGTTCATACCCATATTTTCAAACCTATAGTTACTCATTTAGTGAAAGAAAAAGAAAATGAACAAGACTGAGGTAACATTTGTGAACTTCATTTATGAAAAGAAAAAAAACAACATTTTTTAATCAAATCTGGATATAATGTAACTGTAAATGCAGAGAACAGTTAACTGATGACAGTTACACATTCACACACACACACACACACACACATTATCATTGAGCCGTAAGAGAAGTCCCTGTACATACCTCTCTGTCAGTCCTCTCTGCTGCCACTGATATTGTTTTATGGCCTCTGTGTTCATCCACCATACACAGATAACACATGAACTGTTGGTCAGTTTGACACCAAAGCTCTATTAGTTTGTTGTGACGGGAGCAAATCTTGTCCTGTAGTCGTGTGGAGGCTTTGACCAGCGTGTGTTTCTGGAGGGCAGAAGACTCATAGTGAGGCTGGAGGTGAATCTGACAGAATGAAGCCAGACATGTCAGACAGGTCTTGACGGCTTTTTCTTTATTCCTGGTACAAAAATCACACTCCACAACTCCAGGTGCATTTGAATAGTCATCAGGAGGAACAGCAGCTCCTTGGAGTCTTGTCCTCTTCAGTTTCTCCATCACCTCAGCCAGTATGGTGTTTTTACGCAGGACAGGTCTTTGACGGATGTTCTGTCTGCACTGGGGGCAGCTGTAGACTCCCTTCTGATCATCCTGCCCCCAGTAGCCCCTAATACAACCCATACAGTAACTGTGTCCACAGGGAATAGTCACGGGATCCTTAAAGAGATCCAGACAGACTGGGCACATGAACTGGTCCTTACACACCGAAATACTTGCCTCTGCCATTTTATTATTCAAATCACACATCTGCACAGTTTTGAACACGCGATTAAACTCCCAGCATACAGGAAGCCCGTTCAGTTCTGTCTCTGCAACGGAAAGCGCAGGTGGTTTCCTGGCTGTGCATGAAAACCTGCAAAAGCATCACGTTGAAAGTTCAGGAAGTGACAAATTTACTGTCACAGAATATAGGAGATCACAATGTGAAACAATATAAAGAAAATTGAAAAAAAAAAGAAAAAGAAAAACATTCCTCAAAGATTTATTCTACGTCATGGGGGCCCTCACAGAACATGCTTCGTCCCATTTTATATGTTCTCTTTAAAAAAAAAAAAGAAAAAAAAAAAAAGATTAAATCTCCGTGACTGCACACACGCACTGTTAACAGTGAGCAGTGAATTTGCCCTTTCCATTTAACCCATCCTTACACACCAGTAGTGAGTACACACACGCGTACTTGGCACAGGAGTGGGCAATGAACCTGCGCCCGGGGGGGAGGGGGGGGCAGTTGGGGGTTAAGTGCCTTGCCCAAGGTTGCTTCAGCCGTGGTTGTTTTCCTGCCTGTCCTGGGAATCGAACCAGCAACCTTTCAGTCCCAAGCCCACTGTTGTTGAGTATGGAAAAAAACAGTCATAATTGGGAGGGTGCCAGCAGGTTTGCCCCTGTGCTTTCATACATGCTTTCATACTGCAAACCTTTTAAAACCAGGTCAGGGTTATGCTGAGGTTATGCAGCATGCAACTGCAACATGCAAGACAGTTGTGAGAGTGACTGCAAGCCAGAGGAAAGAGAATGAGTCAGTTTCCACCTCTTTATAAGGCCCCCCACTGTAAAACTAGCTGAAATAAAGGAAAAAAGAAAAAGGCAGAGAAAAAATATTTTGACTAGGGTTTTTAACTCCATATCTTGGTTTTATTTCTTAAATTTAGCTAGACTGTCTTTTTAATGCAGATTGAAGGACCGTACACCCAGTGACTAACCTTCACAATCCCAGAAGGAGGGATCATATTTGCTCTCAGACAAGTTACTCAAACACTGCCCCTTACACAACTGGTCCCTTGTGTGAGGTAAGTTAAGACTGAAAAGCTCTGGATATGACAAATGTCTCCACGTGACAAAATGCCTTGTTTACAAGCTCAACAGTATAAAGTACTTTATTTACAGCTTTTAGCAGTTGATTCAATTTCCCGTTTAGTGAAAGGCCCCCACAAACCACTAATGTTGTACTGTGAATGAAATCAAATGCAGAGCTTACCAAAGCTTACCCGTTTTCTCTCTGAATTTCTCTGAGTTTGTCCTGTTATAAAAAAAACTCTTTCATTTATGGATAAGTCTAAAGTCTTACAAAAATAGTATTTCATACAAAATTGAGATGTGAACCAGGTCATGTTAACAGCAGTCAGTCAAATGTAAATTTGTTTTATTTTAGTAAATGAATGTTTCCATTTTGAGCAAGAAACAGCAACCTAACGCAGACAATGAACCTTTCGCTAAAAATGCCTCACATGTATTAGTATCCATTTAATCCAGCAGGAAAAATCCAGCACCTACAAGATTACTTGCAGTATCAAACCAACCTGGAATACTATGGTTAATCTTTACGTCACATTCTTGTCTAGGTAATGCAACACTAATTTCAATGCAGATCATCAAGGCAATGTTATGGGTTAACCAATACGTTTTTTTTTTTCAATACAGTCAATACATATTTATAATGTACAACACATGTGGCAACACGTGAATGAACGTTTGAAAAAAGTACTGAGTCTTTTGTTAGCTGTCGTGCAACTTTATCTCTGTAAGATCTTTCAGCTGCATGAAAACAGCCCAGAGTGAGGTTTCATGGTAAACCACCTGCAGCTCTTGAAATTTGTTCTAACCGGGCTTAACATGAGCTGCTGCAAGAGATTTTCCACATCTGCTGACATGATGTTTGATACAATAATAGCTCAGTAGTTTAAAAATAAATGGGTACATAAGAATCTGTGGGCGAGGCGAAGAACATAGACCAGGAACACGGAACGTTATATGAGTCTTAGCATCAACCACATGCTAATTTAAAAACCTGCCAATGATCTTTGATCGATGATATTTCCAGATATATAAATAAATAAAGTTGAAACAGTGTGATGCATTCATACGTGTAAAGGGAGGAAATTAAAGGTGATCATTAGAAACTCAGAGAGAGGCTAGTACTGGTTCAAAGCACGCTGCTCCTCTGAGACTCAAAGCACAGATAAGAATCAGGAAAGTACAATGACAACGTGAGTTTCATGAGAACTGTTAAAAATTTTCTGTTGGCCTACTCTGGGTCCTTGACAATACAGGCCGCACTTGCATTTTATTATAATCTGTAAAGTTTTGTACGTTACATAGAAACCAAAGCTTGGATTTGAAAGAAAATGGCAAGGTCAGGTTCAGTGCATGAATTTCTCCCCCCAGATTCATCTCCAATCGAACAAGCAGACACAGAAATCCAGAGAACAGGACACAGTCGAGAATCCAACACCATCTCTAATACTCTAATCTCACACACACACACACACACACACAAACAATATACACACAAACACACACTGAATAAAAGATAGAACAGGCCAGTAACTCGTTAGTGTTCAAACAGGGTGTGCATGTTCATAATGAATGTTGTAAAGCACTGCTGTCGCGGGTCTTATTCTTGAGAGGACACTCAGCAGGTCTCAGAGAGGAAACAAAGGAATGGCGCTTTTTTTTTTTTTTTTGTCATTTTATTACTGACACAGAGAAAATCTGCGAATACAGAGACACAATGTCCTACAGGCAAATACATTTCACCCTTCACCTTGGTTACAGTAGCCACTAGCATATTGCTTATCACCATGGTTACACTCCTGTAAGGTAAGATTGAAAAGAACAAAAAATTATTAGTATCGGTCAAGTTCAGCTCAAAGTATGCTGGTCAGAAATATCGCGTGTGTATGGACATGCTAAGTCTAAAAGTAAAATAGGTCCATTTTGCCCTCTCTAGCTCCAGTTTGCGCACAGCCTCTGAAAAGCCTTTCTTCAGGATTTGAAGGCTCTGAAGGTTAGGGTTAGGGTTCGGGTTAGGGTCAGACGTTACTCTGCAGAGAGAACTCTGCAAACACACCAAAGGAAATATTCAGAGCGGAGAGCACAGAGACTAAAACAGGAAGTGTAATCCCAAAAGCATATGTATTAACTATATTAGTTATATTCATCTAACAGTATACAAGAGTAAAAATACCAAGAGAGCATGGTAAGCATTCGTAGGATATTGAGCGTGTATATGTTTGTGTGAGTTACTGAAGTGATTAAAGTAGAGATGAATATTCATTGGGACAGGTCACACAACACACCACATCACACATCACAATACTTTTGTTTTCTACCCCCAAGTAGCCATTCAAACACAGAACCCAATTTAACCACTTGATAAATACACTGTTTTGTTTTGTTTTGATCCCATCTAGGTACTACGTCTATTATAAAATCCCATCTAGGTACTCAGTTATCAGGTCTCTCAATAATCAGTTTTCTGCAAAGGAGGAAAAAAAAGGAAACATGAGACAAACCAAAGGAAACCCCATTGATTTCTTCAGAGATCTGACCAGAAAACATGTAGAGAAGAATCAGAGGATGATCATTAGAGTAATCTCAGCTACAATCACAGCACTCCTTCACTACCACCTCCATCCATAATTAACTATATCGTGCCTGTCGTGCTTGTACCACACAATCATCTGAAACTATGTTCATGTCTAGATTGTAGTTTTGTTTTTCATCCATTTTGGTCAGTGGCATAACCGCAGTTGTAACCCTACATTGACCCCAAACCCAGGGTAGAGGGGCTCAGTGAATTTGGTTTGGACTCTGTGGAGGAGGGTCATTGTGTTAGAGACATCGTAGAAGGACAGAGTTCCCGCCCTGTAGTCCACATACACTCCTATTCTGGAGGAACTGGGCACGGTGGGGAGTTTAGTCTTCATATTATCGTGTATGACCGAATAGCTGGAGAGGCAGCGGACCAGGGTCCAGGACTTATCGTTATATCCAAACCTACATTCATTACCCCCTCCCTTCCTACCCAAGCCTTTATACGACACCGCCACATACACCCCATCCTCCTCACCCTTCCACTTTCCACTCCACTCAACCTCCCAGTAACAGCGTGCAGACACACTCTCTCTACACAGCACAGCCAGATAGTAGTCAAATCTCTCCGGATGATCAGGATATGACTGGGCTGTGCTGCCGCATGTGACCACTCGGTTCCCTGCAGACAGGCTGAGGAATTTATTGACTGTGTTGGGATCCAGCGTCAGGTCACAGGAATCTGGTGGAGTTGAAGAGAAAGAATGGAAGAAGATTAGATTTATTCTAATGAAATTACTGTTCAATAATCACAAGCAGTGGAAATGATTAAAAGTGAAATCTTCAACTGCTGATTTCAAAAGCCATGGAGACATGAATGCAACATTAAAACTTAGATGTCAGCTTCACTTACCAGCTTTATGAGTTTTTCATCATGTTCTTTTTATGATTCTCATTTCATTTTTCAGCAATCGCACACCACCTCTCTCTCTCTGTCTCTCTCTCTCTCTCTCTCTCTCTGTCTCTCTCTCTCTCACTGTCTCTCTCTCTCACTCCCTCACTCCCTCTCTCTCTCTCTCTCTCTCTCTCTCTCTGTCTCTCTCTCTCTCACTGTCTCTCTCTCTCACTCCCTCACTCCCTCTCTCTCTCTCTCTCTCTCTCTCTCTCTCACTCCCTCTCTCTCTCTCTCACTGTCTCTCTCTCTCTCACTCCCTCACTCCCTCTCTCTGTCTCTCACTCCCTCACTCCCTCTCTCTCTCTCTCTGTCTCTGTCTCTCTCTCTCTCTCTCTCTCACTCCCTGTCCCTCTCTCTCTCTATTTCTCTCTCCCTCTCTCTTTCTCTTTCTCTCCCTCACTCCCTCTCTCTCTCTATTTCTCTCTCCCTCTCCCTCTCCCTCTCTCTTTTTCTTCCTCTTTCTCTCCCTCTCTCTCTCTCTCTCTCTCTCTCTCTCACTCCCTCACTCCATCTTACTCTCTCTCTCTCTTTTTTTCTCTCTCTCTCCCTCTCTCTTTCTCTTTCCCTACCCTCTCTCACTCTCTCTCTCGACTTTTTCCCCTTCCTCCCTCCTTTCTCTCTCGTCCCTCTCGTCCTGACTCTGTCTCTAAGTTCTCTCTCACTCTGGCCTTCTCTCTTTCTCTGTCTCTCTATTTCTTTCTGAAAACGTTCACACATGAAGGACTCACATTGTAAAAAGTCCTCCCTCATCTTGGGTTCAGGAGGAGCGATGGCCGTGATGCTTGTCTCTGTGAGAAGAAAAGGACAGATTCATCATCTATTCAAACTAGAGCTGACATTACATGAGGTTTCAGTACACGCATCTTTTCAGTACACGCAAGTTCTTCACCCTCAGAGAAAGCTTCAGACTTTAAGTTTAGTGTTCTCTTTGTCCTCCAAAAAAAGTACAGTAATGCTCGGTCTTCTGTCAGCCTTCATCTTACCAGTAGATTGAGGTTTTAGATAAGAAAAAAAAATCTCTTTCAAACCCTCTCAGAATGGTCTTATACGTGAGTGTGTATGTGACTCACGTCGAAGGGGCTCTTTTCTGGATTTGGTTGCCGGATGATGAGTGATATTGATGTTTACAGCTGTAAAAAATGAAAGGACTGATTATTAACGTGTTCAAAATTAAAGTAAATGGACTGTATTATATTTCATGTCCAATATCTCTAAATCCCCAACCTTTGTAGGAGAGCCTGTCAAGCTCCTCCTTACAAAAATCCTCCAGTCGCTCTTTCAGCTGAGAGACAGATTGTCCTACATCCTCAAATGAGACGTGTGGACTGACATAGACACTGAGTAAGTCTTCAGATCCTGGCAGGGCACAGAGAGATGGAAAATTCTACACCCCCACACACACACACACACACACACACACATTCATTTTATATCTAGAGACACATTTTAACTGAGTAGAAGGCAAATACTGTAATTTAATAGAGAACTTTGTCCTCCACCGTTACCTGGAGGAAATGGATGTGATCCTCTGTCTGTGAAAGCTGCTCCAGTTCAGTGTCTCTCCTCCTCAGATCAGCAATCTCCCGCTCCAGTCGTTTCAGTACACCCTCAGTGTCATTCAATTCACTCTTCTCCTGATCTCTGATCAGCCGTGTCACCTCACGGCGCCTTCTCTCAATGGAGCGGATCATCTCAGTAAAGATCCTCTCACTGTCCTCCACTGCTGCCTGTGCAGAGCGCTGTTAGGAGACAAACACACACACACACACACACACACACACACACACACACACAGACACACACGCACACAGAGAGAGAGAGAGAGAGAGAGAGAGAGGGGGGTTGATCACAATCACACATTTCACTCAGCTCTCACCTAGGCAGCCTGTCATCCTCTCCTTTGCTCCACACTCACCCTGACGGAGGCCACAGCCTGTCTCAGCTCCTGTAGCTTTTTCTCTCTCTCTTGGATTCTCTGTTGGGCTCTCCTCTTAGTGTCCCCCAGCTCTTTCTGTGAGTGAATATAATACAATATGAAAATATTTAACTCTGTTGTCTAATTTTAAGACTGGGTGAACACAAACACTGAACATGCTGATGTGAGGAAAAATGTCTGATCGGATATCACAGGTTTGGCCACAGTGTGGCGCCCTAGAGCCATTCTTTGGGTTAAGTGCTGTACTCAGTGATATAACAGTATCCTGCGTGTGTGACCAGTGTCCCGCTGGTGTCCAGTTTATTTAATCACCTAATAATGACAGGAAACATCACTGTGGACTGTCCTGGCAACACTAATCTGAGCGAGTTAGACCTCTTTTCACCAAAAGACAAAACTCTCCAACTGCCAAAACGATGCAGCTGCTTTTTACACATACCTGTCTCTCGGCCCTCTCTGCTGCGACCGATACTATTTTATGGCCATTGTGTTCGTCCACCATACATATATAACACATGAATTTCTGGTCAGTTTGACACCAAAGCTCTATCGCTTTGTTGTGAGTGGAGCAAATCTGGTCCTTCAGTTGAGTGGTGGCTTTGACGAGCGTATGTTTCCGGAAGGCCGGGGATTCGAAGTGAGGCTGGACGTGAGTCTCACAGTACGACGCCAGGCACGTCAGGCAGGTCTTGACAGCTTTCTCTTTCTTTCCGATACAGGAATCACAAACCGCGTCCTCGGGTTCTGCTGAACGCACAGCAGGAGTAGCTTGCCGCCCTGTCCTGTTCAGTTTTGCCACTAATTCAGCCAGCACGGTGTTTTTACGCAGAACTGGTCTTATACTGAAGTTCTCTCTGCACTGGGGGCAGCTGTAGACTCCCCTCTGATCATCTCGATCCCAGTAGCCCTTAATACAGTCCAGACAATAATTGTGTCCACAGAGGATAGTGACAGGATCCTTAAGAGTGTCCACACACACAGGACAGATAAACTGGTCCTCACACACAGAAATACTTGTCTCTGCCATTTTGTTAAATACGACCACACAAATACATCCTCCTACAGCAAACACATGACTTCGAATGTGCAAAGCAGACAGTCTGATCCGTCTATCTCCTTTAGTCCTGGCAGTGGGAGGGGACGATGGGATTGTTTTGAGAGTGTGTAGAACAGGTTTGTCTCAGAAAGATGAGTCATACATATTTCAATGTAAAATGTATTCATTTAGTTATGAAAAGCAAAGAGAAGTAGACACATAAATATCCACTATTGAGGCAGAGAGACAGAGAGACAGAGGAGGACAGAGACAGATGATCTGCATTTTAAACTGGTTCAAAGGAAATTCCATTCCATTTTGAAGATGAATCTTTCTGATCTATATCTTTAACTCTATTTCTGACATCACCTCAAATCAAAGACGTTTAATGCAAATACACTTCTATCATAACATCATGACATCATAAAACAATTAAAAAAACCCAAAGAACTAAGCTGAGGTCAGATCAGTTCACTAAGGAAAAAAACACACAAAAAAAAAACCAAGTCATTGTTTGGAGTGTAGCAGTAAGTTACTGAAGTGTGTCACAAAGAACTGTCTAAACAACTTCCTAGCCAGTGCTGTTCTCTTGTGTGTTCTTTTAGTTAATGCAAGTAGCCCATTTACCCAGGCAGTTCTCACAGAAGGAATGTAACAGATCCAGAACATTCCGGTCGTCTTCCTTTGGTTCTTAACGCTGTGACTCTTATGGGGGTGACGTGGCTTCAGAAGCAGGAGAAATAACACAATCAGTTCAAATTTTGTGAATTTAATTTAGCCAGAACAGTGCATGAGGTTTGCTTGACCGACACTAATAAAGTTTTAGTGGCCATAGCAGATGTCAGTTTAGGGGAGGCAGTAAGTAAGTCTAAGGATGCAGTCCGGGTTCATGTAAGACAGAAGACAGAAGTTCCCAGAAAAAGAAACAGTATGTAATCTAAAACAGCCTCTAGGTTTACTTCATATCAGAATTTCTCTTAAATTTATTAAATCATTACACCATTCTTAAGTCCACCATTCCACTCTGCCTAAACGATGGAGTTGTCTCCACAGAAGACATTTGACAAGAATCTGTTCGCTGTGGAAACTGGATATGCGTAAACTGGTAAAGTGGTGGTATGTTGTCATGAATGGCCCAACCAGATTGTTTCCATGGTGACTGATCTCGGGTATAAATCATATACATCATATCCCCATAATACTGGCACATTTCATTACATTGGCACATTTTTTGGTGAGAATTGGGTGGAGCAGTAAAACAATATTGTTAGTTTCTTGTGATAAAATAAACAATGATAAGTGTGGTAATCTATGAAAATAGCATCCAAGATACCATCGTATATGATAACACATCCACCGTGTATTATAACAGGGCTCCTCCCAGCATGCTCTGCGTTTGCGTGTTAATAGTTGTGCGTTTTCCTGCCTTTGTGTTTTTACCCTTACCAGAAACAGGCTTTGTTCTCAGTACTATGCTCTGTTTACCACTGCCCTTTATAAAGGTGGAATAAGCAAACTGCTGAAAAGAACAACATTCCTCTGTCATTCTCTTTGGCTGAGCTCCCATAGCAACCAATGCGACAGTTTTCGTTTTCTGTTGTTGTTGCTGGTGTTGTTCTGTTTCCTTCATTGTTGTGCAAAACAAACATTCATTCTTGTAGTAGGTCTTGGCTTGTAGGCTGAAGAAACAGACTAAATTCACACACAAGTTCATACTTACACATGTACTCACACACACACAGTCACACTCACACACTTAGACTCAGACTCAATCCTACAGACACACTCGCTCACTCACTCACTCACTCACTCACTCACTCACTCACTCACTCACTCACTCACTCACTCACACATTCTCTCATTCACTCACTCACTCTCTCACTCACTCACTCACTCACTCACTCACTCACTCACTCACTCACTCACACATTCTCTCATTCACTCACTCACTCACTCACTCACTCACTCACTCACACATTCTCTCATTCACTCACTCACTCTCTCACTCACTCTCTCTCACTCACTCACTCACTCACTTCTTACCTACTGTACAAGAATCATACTTCCATTCCCATATGGGATGCACATGACTTCTTTTGTCTGGTCTTGTTGTGTTTTGCTTCATTTGCACTACCCACATACATATGCACATTACCATTGTTCAGTTACATTCAGTTACTTAATGCACATTGCTGTAGTTTGCACTACCCACATATGAGACGCACATTACTGTTGTTTGCACTTCCACACCCACTTTATGTATATTGATGTCTCATATAGTCAGTGTATGGCTTGTATATTGTGGACTCTGGTCTGTAAATAACATGTACATTGTCTGTATATTGCCTGTTGTACTACAGAGATACCGTCGGCCGGAACCAAATTCCTTGTGTGTGTTAACATACTCTGCCAATAAATCTGATTCTGATTCTGATTCTGATTCTCAGGGCCGGTGTCATAGCAACACCATCGACAAAGAAACCCTCAGTGATGAACCTGTGGTTAAGAGACATCACAAAGCCCATGCAAATAAATAAATAGAAATAAGGTTTGAAACTGAAATCACATGGTAGAGTTTTTATCCTCTGTGCTATCCATTTTATTTATTACTCTGGGATCAGGTGTCATGTAACAGACAATCACCACACACCCAGCAGCCTGCTTTTGCTGACTGATAGCCTGTTTTTGTTGACTGTTTTTGTTGACCGATAGCCTGTGTTGTAGGCTGTCTGTTATTGCCTCGTGGCATTGTATGACTGAATGCAAGGCCATGTTTGTTTGGCTGAATCTTTATATCCCAGGCTGTTTGCTCTATTTATTAAAAATACTTTCTCAATTAAACCATGATTACAGTGTTGAGTTTTAGCACTGTACAGTTCTCTTTCTTTAAGTCATAAGAATGCAGTCTAATGTCTTTATTTCCTGTAACTCCAGTTATGTTCGGCTGTAACCCTAAACCTGTCTGTCTCTCACATGGAAATTAGTGAGGCTGTAACCCTAAACCTGTCTGTCTCTCACATGAAAGTTAGTGAGACTGTTCAAAGCAAGATGAAACACTGACACAGCTGAATACCCACAGCTCCCAGTCAGGGACTTTGTACTGGACTTTGAGAGGATCAGAGAATAAGCTCATACATACGGCAGGTCTTTGGCTTGTGTATGAAAACTCCTCACATATGTGTGGTAAACTGAGCACTTAAGTGTTATAAGTGTGGGGTAGTGTTTGGATTAGTGTTTGGATTAGTGTTCGGATTAGAGTTTGGATTAGTGGCCTGAGATATGAGGGAGATTAGTACTATCTAGCATAATGACAATGATGAACTGTTTTATCTTTCTACATTAGATTTAAAAGCACTGATAAGATTAGTCTGTATGTATCTCTGATTCAGTTGAACACGTACCTCTGGAACATTTATCTCATGTTCATTTACCTCGGATGAGCTCAGTGGCAAAGTCTGCGAGTTCCCAACGCTCAACTGGAACGATTCATTCACTTTAACCAAAGTAATATTACTGCGCACTGTGCGCAGAGATCTTCGATCGGACATTTTGATAACATCTCCTACTACTAAAAGACGCAGATGACATCTCTGCAAATAAACAAACATCCTTTAGTACTTTGGAATGCACAGCATGTCAGAAATGCAGCTACTAACACGTCGAAAGCCACATTCCGATCAGAATGTGATAGCGTCCAGTTTCTGACGCAAAAGCACTGCGCGTCTTTGATACACCCTGGTCTCGGTGTGAGATTCAATCCATCACCGTTTCACAGTCTTTTTTTTTTAGAAAATGTGTGTCATTTCACAGTCTTGTAGATGAAATTCACAAATTCTGAAATTCACACTTGATGGTTCAACACAGGGTTAAGGACATCTACACCACATGTGCTTCATCGTGGGGACAAGGAGCAGAAAATCTTACATTTATTATATTAGTTGTCCAAAAGCTATTTCATGCTTTTCCTGAACATTATTACAAAACTTTTTTTGTTTGTTTGTTTCTAAACTGTGCTTCTCAACTGTTCATCTCATACAAATGAACCTCAGACAGTGTTTAATGGGTGTGTGGGATTGGGGTGAAATAAGTCACAGACATAATGTGGAGATCAGAGTTTTGTCTCCCTCTGCTGGTCACATGACATCAATCCACCACCAACCTTTACTACTAGTTCATTACTGTGAGGAGAACTGAAACTAGAAGAATCTTTGTTGTAACATTAATATGTGCAATATGCAATTCAGTGTGAATCTGAAGAAAATTATCATCACATTATAGGTTTTCCCAAGTGTCTTTTGTCATCCCATTAAATTCATTAAAAAAACAGCAAGAATTTAAAGAGGGAATCTTCACACATGACATCATGAACCACTCATGAGTATACCTCAAAGAGGATTTCAGGAGGAGTGTGATGGAGTCTCTGTGCTGTATGAACATGCTATAGTTATTTTTTTCTTTTTTTTTTGCCTCCCTGGGTGAATCTGGAGCAGCTGAGCGATGGTATGAGTTTTCAGCATCACTGTGCCACAAAGAGAAGAACACAGACACTGTGTGTGTTACACATACTAGTAACATACTGGTTTTATTGCTGTGCACAGGTTACAAACACTTCATTTGAATGCAGAAGTAAGTATACAACTGTATCCATTTATTCAAGCTCTCAATTCTTCGACAGAGAATTTACCCTCCCTGAGGATCAGCATTAGATGGCGACATTCGTCACTGTTTTTCACCCAACCTTTCAGGTTCACTTCAACCGAAGCATCGTCAGGACCACTAAAGGTGAGAGACAGGTCATTGTCCATCTCTTTACAGTCCACTGAGGTCTTTGATACAGAAGGCAGGTACAGAACGTCGGCAGAGTTGTCCTCAGCACAGTTGTCAATGACGGTAACACCGCGGTGGGAGACCATCATATAAATATCACTTCCTTCTCCTCCAATCAAATAGTCACCTCCCGTGACAGATACGAGAATGTCATTGCCGTCAGAACCCTTGAGAAGAGCAGGCTCATATCCGGAGACCAGGATGTCCGAGAAGATGGTTCCAATCACGTTTTCAACGTCCTTCAACGCGTCCCCTTCGGCGTCGGCCTGAAGACATTCCCCGCTCAGCAAGTTCACGTAAACGCCTTTGCCCTTTTCGTGATCTCCTGAGTAGAGCACAGTGTCTCTCCCCGAGCCCCCGTCCACCAGATCTGCCCCTGGGCCTGGAATGAAGGCGTCAGCACCTGAGCCCCCCAACATTGTGTCATTCCCCTCCTCTCCATAGAGGGCGTCATCACCACTCCCCCCAATTAAGACATCATTTCCCTTCCCACCTATTAAAGTGTCATGCCCAGCCCCCCCGTCTATGGCATAATCCTTTGTGCCGCCAAAGAGAACATTTTCAGCGTCGTTACCCTCAATGTGGTTGGAGTAATGAGGACAACCTTTTACAGTGTGAACACTAGAGAGGTTTGAATGAGAACTAAGATCTATGTGACAGTCTGCCAGTTTCTCCTGCACGGTCACTTTGTAGGCCTCGATCCAGGGCTTCTGGTCACTCTTTTTGTCTTTCTTGATTGGACACCTCACCCAAAAATCCACTCCATCAGAAGTTCGGAAACTGAGATGCTGGTGTCTTTGGCTTGTCTTATAATTTAGCAGTCTGATCCGTATTTCCTGATTTCTTTCATTTGCACTGACCAGGACATCGTCCCCGTCAGAGGTCACTGTAATGTCGCCACTGAAAAAGTCTGCTTCAAAATGAACTGTGTCCTGCTTTTCATCCTCAGCAGTGTTATCGATGTGGAGGTTGGTACCATATCCAGATTTCACTATGTATATGTCTTCTCCTGGTCCACCTTCCATTTTGGCTCCTCCAGTAAAAGGATCTAATATGTTATTATTGGCATTTCCAATCATGCAATCAAAACCACTGGAGCCGTACATCTCCACCACAGATAAAAACTCTCTAACGGTCATATTCATATTCCTTTGCATTTCATTTCCTTCTCTGTTTCTGAAATCTACTGTATGGGGAATCATTAAGTGATCTTTGGCAATACATGTTTCGGTTTTGGTTGTGAGTTTAAAAGTAACTCCATCCTTTGACTGAACCTGAAGGTGCTGTGAGTTTTTCGAAGCAAACCACTCCTGTAAGAGGACTACCTCTGTGTTGTTTACGAACAGAGACATGTCCAGGTCTTTGCATTTGCAATCAATGAAATGATATCTTTCTTGCAAAAAAAGCACATCAGTTTCCATATCGGGGGAGTGATTGTTGATGATTTTCACACCATGACCTGGAGTTACAACATACCAATCTGCCCCTCCTCTTCCCTGCAGAAAATCATCTCCTCGTCCTGACATGATTGTATTGGGTTTAGAGTTCCCTCGAATAATGTCATTGAAATTTGAGCCACGAATTTCTGTGACTTCGTGAAAACGTGCATCCTTTTCGAGATCTACCTCAATGGGAACACTGGACTTGCTATAGTCTATACTTTGACTAATGAGGCATGTGAATGGGTTATTCTGCATGCAGGCTTCCTTGTCCTCAGAGCCAGTGAAAGTGATGAAATCCTTTGTGACCATAAGCAAGTGCCTGTGAGCTTCAGAGAGAAACCAGTTTAAAAGGGTCACTTGAGATGTATTATTAGCAAAAGGCATCAGAACAAGATTATCACCATCTACTTTAGCTTTGAAGTCACAAAACTTTGCATCTATTATCAGCATGTCTGTTGAGCCATCAGTGGAATTATTGTCAATGTGCACATTTGAATTGTTTCTTTCATTTATGACATAGATATCCTCTCCTTCCCCTCCCTTCATGTAGTCTTGGCCTCCTCCCCCATCCATTAGATTTTTCTGTCCATTGCCCACCAGGTGATCGTCATAAGGAGACCCCATGATATTAATAACATTTTGGAGCAGCTGCTCAGATGTGTCCACCTCCTGACCCTGATTTTTAGACATCATATTCACACCACGAGCAATTAGCCGCACAGAGGACATAACGATGTTTGAGATTTCGAACAAGACTCCGTCAGCTGACATCATATTCAAGTGACGATGTACTTCCCCTGAGAACCAGTTCACAATCGTAACAGTAAAATTCTTTAGACAGCTCAAAACGACGTCGTTTTGTGACATACTTACAGATATTTGGCAGTAGTTCATGTTTAAAATAAGTAAGTCCTTTGTTTTTAGAGGATCATAGTTATTAATAACCGTGTTCCCTCCATCAAAGGGAATCACGTAAGTGTCTCTGCCTCCACGACCCTCAACATAGCTTCTCTGTGGACCCAAATAGAAGGTGTCATCCCCATCTTCTCCATAAAGATTATAGTAATAGTCTAACATGACTTCCATTCCATGCTTGTCTTCTTGCTTCTGAACAGTAAAAAAATTGTTTGCTTTCTTGTTTCCATAATAGGTACCTAAACGTGTGTCTGCTATCGGCTTACATCCAGAGACAACTCTTTGAGATCTAACCTTTATAAACATAAACAATTTAATATCTATGGATTGGTACGTCAACTGGTGAGATTCTCCTATCCCTACAACAATATCCTGGGTATTATCTGTCTCAATTGGCCAACAATTTCTTCCAAGGCTTTCATCAGAGGAAACAAATTTGTTCATGCAGAATTCAGAATATTTGTCATCAGACAGATTAAAGCAGATGCTTCCTCCATTCCATGATGCCTCACCACCAGCAAAGTCAATGACCTTCCTCCCACTGTCCTCTGTCTCACGGATGGTGTAGTACGTCTGGTTATCTGAAATCTGAGCAACAAGTTTTCGCCCCTTTTCTATTTCACGGTAAGGAATGGTGTAAAAAAAGTTTACTATATCAAGCATAAAGTGACAAAGTCCCTTCCCAGCTCCATAAGAGACTGCTCCAATTTTTGCTAAGAGCCCAGCATTGGGTGATAGATTAGCCAGTTCATTCTGTATTGCAAGATACACATCATCAATGATCATTCTTATGGAGCTAAGAGCTAAATTAATAGGCACTGTTAATGGCGCGAGTTCTGGGGCAACTATTTCAACACCGGATTCAACTACATCTAATGCAACTGTTATACTATCAAGGCCTGCATCAATGTATCCCAGCGTGTCATTTCTTTTAATATCTTCCTCAATGTTATAAATCCCAAATCCAATCCCAGCAAAAGGTGCGACCAGTAAGGCTCGTTTTGCAACGGGGCTTTTTATAAATTCTGATGCAACTTTTATCACTTTTTCCTCCATAGCTGCTCGAATCTTTTTACCAACGCTCGCAAATGTCATTTGTGTTATTCCATGGGCGATTTGTAACGTGGACATGATGCCAACTTTTGTGTCTCCTCTCTCAAATGCATGGACTGCTGCTTGTGCTCCTAACATGATCCCGACTCTGCCAATGGCTGTTCCCACTCGTTCTAAAGTCTTAGAGCCCTGTTTTGGATGGGTGATCTCTGGAGTCATTTCAGAAACCTGCTGTAGGTATTTCGATATTTTCCCCATGTGCAGTTGTCCCTCCGGTGGTACTTCTACACTCAAGTCAAAAATTTCAGAAGGATCATTCTCAGATGTGAACTGACAGTGAAACTTGCTATCATCAAGCCTGATGCTGTCCTTTCTCAAAACATAGTTCTCATCCTTATTGACAAGTTTTCTATTTAATTGATTCTGAATCTCTTCAGCTAGCACAGTAGATGAGTAAGAGTAGTGTGCTGAGAGCTTAAGAGACTGTTCTATGCCTGGGACTGATGGTAAATCTGTTATTGGCACTGGGCCGTCATGGAATCCACCCAGATATCCAGAGAAATGTTGGGTAGTTTGGCTAGTTTGAGCTTTGAATTTTTGATAAGCATCAAGGAATCTGCCCTTCTCTTTTGTGGGTTCATACACAAAACCTAGCAGTTCAGCTGCAATTGTTTCAAAGTCTTGTGTTTGATGATCTGAGAGTTTTGTCTGACGACTCCTGAGCCATTGCTCAACAACAGTTTCTTCCTTTTCTGTGACTGTTTGTAGATCTCTCTTTAAATCATTCTCCGATTTGCGACCATGCAACAGTTTCAGTGATCCCTTATGTGATGCTGTCCCATAAAAGCCACGCTTATCAGTAGACACCCAACTTCCACCTCTTGCCATTGGATGCTCTTCAAAAAGAAAGCGCTCTCCCTTTTCTCTGAAATTATTATCCTGGCTAAGAGTCATGTCCAGTGCCATTAGAACTACAGGAAATGTCCGGAAGTTTCTGGCTGATTCTGATGCGACAGATGCCAAGAAGTATGTGCTAATCCATGATTCTAAATGTGTGGGTATACTTCCTTTTTCATATGTACCTTTAAATGTCTCTCTTGCAAAATCTGCATAAGCACTTCGTCCGTCATGTTTATCTATGGCTCTGCGCATGTCGGGATATTTTTCTTTGCCAAAATGTTCTGTGATGGAGTTTTGTATTTCTGTAATTTTGGAGGCGTCTGTCTGTTCATTGTTATTTAGTCTTTTCCCAACTGGGTACACATACATACTTTGAGCATGTACCATAAAAATCCAGTCATGCAGAATCAGATACATATTCGTATCAAAGCCATGACTTGCAGAATAAGCCACCCAGTTCACAATGTCCTCACCAGACTTAATTTCATAGCACTGATTCAGAATGTTATTAATGTCTTCCCTGTTTGTAATCCATTTATCTTTGCTATATCTTCCTCTCTTTAAATCATGTAATACATAATTGTCATTATTTGAGTGCTGTGGTTTCCTAAGTTTATTTACAAGATTGTTATCGTTAAGGTGCTGAAAAATTGCCCAAGAGAAGGCCTCAAGGTCACCTGTATGGGCTCGCCTTGCATAGCCTTCGACAAATCTTTGTGGCTCGTTTGGCCACATGTCTCTGTATGTTTTCATGTCGCTTAACTTTTTCATCAAAAAATCCCTCGCATTTGAATAAACTGCATCACCAGTGTGGCCAGACTGGACCTTAATGACAACATCTCCATCTCTGGAGAGTTTGGCCACCACTTTCTGGGTGTCATCCCCATGTCTCTCTTCCATGCCCGTGGGGGTGATCTCTGCTGTGATCTTCTGTCCAGAATGGCTTACCTGGACCAGGGAACTTCTAAGATGTAGTTCTGTTTCAATGGATCTGGCATGGAGTTCCTTTAACAACGTGCTTATGAATGCTTCATTTGATCCTATTTCACAGGCCACCACGCTTGTTGTTTTGATGCGATCTCCTTCCCTGTCTACGTGTTTAATAATCTCGGCCACCTCCTCCGCTTTATATCCCCCCAACCTCATTTCTCCTGCGCGGTCTCTTGTCCCATGGCCTACAAGTACCAGCCTGCTTTCCTCTGACAATGGTATAGGTTTGCCCTTGATCAGCTTGGGTCTCTCATTCTCCAGGATGTAAACAGTCGATACCGTGGGATGTTTCTCATACAGGGATTTGGCAGCTGCTCGAACTACGGGGTCATCCTCCATTATCAGGATGTGCTGCCTGTCATAGCGGGTGGTGTGATCAGTGGGTCTCATGGGAGTAAGATACTGAGTAACCATGCCAGCTTCATCCATAATTTGGTAAGCATGATTATTTTCACT
Source organism: Chanos chanos (assembly GCF_902362185.1). Classification (NCBI taxonomy): domain Eukaryota; kingdom Metazoa; phylum Chordata; class Actinopteri; order Gonorynchiformes; family Chanidae; genus Chanos; species Chanos chanos. The sequence continues at coordinate 48,738,580 of NC_044500.1, forward strand.
GATGCTTTCCAGTACTACTTTCCTGTCATGTGACTTAAATATCCATAGAAAACTGTACCGAAATGAATCGCTGACATTACCATCAAGCGAGTAAAGGAACACATTCTGTAAGGATGAGTTCAGCATTAGTCTGGCCAAAGACGGACCCCTGTATCCAGAGAGGGAGTGGCCGTCCTCTGTGATTTGACCAAATACCTTGACAACTGTGTATCTGTCAATGTTTGGGAGACAGGAATCATTGTACATGCAGGTGGTGTTGATCAAGGTTGAGTAGTCTGGGTCCTCTTTATATTCCTGCTCTGCTCTCTGCCGAGTGTTGTCTTTGTCATCCAATTCAAGGAGAAGTTTTTGGCTGTAGATGTATGAGATTTCAGATGCTGACAGCAGCAAATCGTTGACTTTTGCCCTCTCTATATTTAAAAGAAATCTTCCAAAATCCTGAAATTAAAAAAAAAAAGATATACTCAGTTAAAAAAGCTCTCACCAAAACAAACCTTCAGTATGTATATGACTCATAAACAAACCTGTAGTAAGTATATGACTCATAAACAAAATTAGTTGCTAGTACACTTTTCATTTTGATAGAATGTTTCTGCCTGGAGGACAGCAGGGTCAGGCAAGTGAGAAACAGGCAGATTTACTGTACTCTCTTTACTAGTCCTGCAAAGGGACAAAAGACAAAAGAGCCAACAGGGAGAAAGCTCACTGGGCTGGTCTGTCTCATCTACAGGTTCTTGCATGATTGGCTAAAATGCTAATATGATAATGACAAATTACCAGTTGCCAGTCGATACCGCATACTTTAGAAGAGTTATTAGTATCACTCATATTCGTGACATTAGGATAGTTGTGATGGATCTGATGAATAAATGACAATGACTCACTCTATATCAGAATGGAGATTTGACTGAGACTCTAATCCAAAGGCAATAGGAAACTTTCCATTCTCTTTCATTACTGTGAAGTTTAATCTGGACTTCATCACATTTAGAGTTTTAACTTTGTTTTTTTTGGTTTTTTTGTAATTTCATTCACATACATGCCAAGATGCATCTTCAGGCATTTTAGATGTAGACTTTTACCTACTGCATCTGGCATGAAAACACGTTCTACAACTTATCAAGCCAGAGGAATTCTGCATCATGGACATCACTGTTTTCTGTTGGAAGTATAATAAAATTCAAAAACATTTCAAATTGTTGTTATTAAGCGTCAAGGATTACTTGACTACTGTAATGCTCTTTTTATTGGTCTTCCAAAGAAGTCAGTTGAGAATCTTCAGCTAATTCAGAACTCTGCTGCTAGACTTTTAACAAAAACAAAGAAGAGAGAGCATATTACTCCTGTTTTAGCTGCACTGCATTGGCTCCCTGTATCTTTTAGAATTGATTTTAAAGTCCTTCTACTTGTGTACAAAGCTCTTAATGGTTTAGCACCCTCTTACATTACTGATTCTCTGTCGTTTTATGTTCCTTCACGAGCCCTTAGGTCCTCTATAGCAGGCCTTTTAAACATTCCAGAAGTCCCCAAAAATAAAATTGGGGAAGCTGCTTTTATCCACTATGCACCTAAACTGTGGAACACCCTGCCAAGAAGTATTAGAGAGGCAGGCTCAGTGGACAGTTTTAAACGGCAACTAAAAACATACCTTTTTAGTCTAGCGTACTATTAGCAATTTTCTCTTTTGTTTTTCTCTTTTTTTGTCTTAATGGTTTTTATTCATTTTATCGATTCCTCATTTTTTAAAATCTTTTTTAAATCTCATTTAATCTATTTTTTAACTATTTTACTCTAAACTGTATTATTTATCATGACAATTTCTACTGTTTTATGTCTCTTGAATTATGTGGTTTATCCTTGCTTTTTTATTGTTTGGTCTATTTTCTACCATTTTATTTATTTTATTTATTTCATTGCTTTTTATTGTTATCATTATTACTTTTATTTTTCTTTGTACTGATATGTAAAAGCACTTTGAGCTACATTCTTTGTATGAAAAGTGCTATACAAATAAAGTATTATTATTATTATTATTATTATTATTATTATTATTATTATTAATATATTCAGCCATGTTTTCATTTTTCTTTTCTTTATTTTTTAAAACTAACAAGACAGTTGGATTTTAGTAAATTTGCACCCTTAGTCACCTTATCAGCATCAAAGATTTAGAAGAGTATTTTGCTCACCGATTTCATCTGTGTCATACATGATGCTAAATGTTCACATCCTTTGAGTGTTTCCAGTAAGGCCATTGGATTTTCTTTATCAACTTGTCTGAGAAAGTGAATGAAGTATTTATTATTTATTATACATGCAGATCTGCATTAAGCACAACAGATTTTTTCATGTGGTAATTTTTAGGATATTCGATTTTAAATTTACATAATTTCTTATTGTCTTGTTAATTTAGATGTATCCAGTGATGAAACTTATTTCCAACATTCATCACATTCCATTGCTTGTCAAACATAATGTGCTGTAACAAATAAAAGTTTGAGAGCCCATTGATAACAGATGGGAAACAGTTACTATTTGTATTGACAGTGTAACTCTTAGTTGTTGGAATGAATATGAATGCTGGTAAGATCAGTGACAATGTGTGAAGATGACATTATCAATTGTGTTTTCCTTAGTGCAGCGAGTTAAAATGGTGCATTGCACTCTTCATACTTACACAAAGGTCAGGACGTCTGTTCCTCCTGTTAACTGAAGTTCCACAGGTTTGGAAAAAAAACTCAGCCCTTTTTCCCTAATAGTTTTGCTTGTGATCCTGGTCAAGAGCAGTGCCATCTGAAAATACTCGGATGTCTGAAAATTCCCATCCGATTCAGGAAGTTTTCCAATGTCCTGGAAAAAAGGAAAAAGTCTATTCAGGACTATTTCTTCGGGGCTATAAGATCAACTGGAAACTTAGGGTACAAATGACAAACAAACTAGCAAACAAGAAGACAGAGCTACAACCATCTGAAATGGATTTCCAGTGTCTCTTATCACCAAACATGGACAAATCCTATGTGTCGTGATGGATGACTTAAGTGGTAAATAAATGAATAAGTGCTTAGTTTTCAATATGCATGACTTTCTGAAAGTTTTCCGTACATCCTTTGAGCAGAAACATGGGAATAAAGGATATGACTTTACTTACACCAGAATGACAACACAACACACAGCAGCTAACCCTGAGAAAAAGCTTGACTAAAATATCGTTCAGAGACATGGCAACATGAAGTGACAACCAAGATGAGACAAAAAACAATAACTGAAGAAATAAACAACCAACATGTTTAATCAACAGCACACTGGAGCAGGGGTGTCAAACTAAATTTGATCAAGGGTCAAATTGTAATTTTGTGTCTCACCTTAGGGTCAAGAAAAAAAAACCCTCCCTCACCCAAATAGGCTGAATAGTGTTAAATGAACAACAAACAACCCCATTATACTGCACTGACTGTAGTTTACTTCAGAAAAACCACATAACAGAATACCTTCCCTTGTGTTCTTATCCAGAGTAAAGGCTGACTTATACTTCCATGTAGGCTCTACGCGGCTCCTACACCATAGCCTACGCGAGTGGCCTACACCGTTGTGAGCATTTATACTTCTGCATTGGTGTGTCTGCGTCTGTTATGTGGTTTTTTTCCACTAACATTTTTACAGTCAACAATAAGACATAAAAAAGTCAAACCAAGTCTTTCTCTTAGATTATAACCAAACTACCTATGGCGTAGATTCGATGCAGAAGTATAAATTGTGCTGATGTGCCAAAAGATTAAGTATTTCATTATTTGTGAAACCTATACTAAAGTATAACTTCACAAGATGATCCACGTTCCTCATTTTAATGCAGACAGCAGGCTGCTTTTCTGATATTTCCCCTCTAAAATAACACATAGCCTAAAATTACGACTTTATTCTCATAATATTATGACCTTGTAAAATTACGACTTCATTCTCGTTGCAACTTCCTCAAAGTCCGTGTGGTTCTTTCTTCGGAATAGACACAGAATTATTACAAAATGATTTGTATTTGTATTTGTATTTGTATTTGAATAAAAGCGGAAATAGGTATAACAATCATGTTTTTTTTTTTTATTACACTTCTAATTTTAGGATATTAAAGTGTTAATAAGCGTTCTTCAATGTTATAGTTAAGGCACACTGTATAGCAGCAAGTGCCAGCTAGACGTTTCAAAGTCTTTGATCAGAAGTATGGTCTAGAGCACAGTGACCTGTGGTGAGAAAAATCTGTGTCCTCACATGTGTCATTTTCTATCAATCACACCATGGTTCTGCTCATCAGGTCTCCGTCATGCAGGTAATCACAACATGTCTTTTATTCACCGGCTCTGTTTCACTCACACATGACTCTGAACTGATACATTTTCCCCGCCTGTCCAAAAGGGCCGTTGACTTTTCTTCATCATCTACTCTGAGAAAAAAAGAGGGGATTAAATCTCTTTTTAACACTTTTGTTTCCTTAATGAGCGTGAACACTTATTCTTAATTCCAGTGGGGCAATGACATACAAAATATTTTACGGGGTGTTTAATTTTTTTTTTTTTTATGTTTCTCCTTTTTGTCTGAACTTGGATTTTGTTTTTGTATGTGTGTATGTATGTGATTAACAGTGAACCTTGGTAAGCCTCACATGGCAGTGTGTATGTGATTAACAGTGAACCTTTGTAAGCCTCACATGGCAGGCTTGGTTACATGGATCTAAGTTTCTCTGAGAGGTTTCAAGCCACAGCCACTATGTCTTTTCACATTGCCAAGAGACTTCACATCACTGGAGGACAGCAGTGACAGCAGTGACAGCAGTATTATACTATCCACCAGCGCCATTCAACAGGCAGTGAGACAGATGGGCTCTAGGACAGATGGGCAGTGAATGAGATGGGCAGTGAGACAGTTGGGCAGTGAGACAGATAGGCAGCGAGAGAAATGAGCATAAAGAGATAAGGTCAGTGAGACAGGTGGGCAGTGAGACAGATGGGCAGTGAGAGAAATGGGCAGTAAAAAAGAAGGACAGTGAGACAGGTGGGCAGTAAATGAGATGGGTAGTGAGACAGTTGGGCAGTGAGACAGATAGGCAGCGAGAGAAATAAGCATAAAGAGAGAAGGACAGTGAGACAGGTGGGCAGTGAGACAGATGGGCAGTGAGAGAAATGGGCAGTAAGAGAGAAGGACAGTGAGACAGGTGGGCAGTGAGAGAAATGGGCAGTAAGAGAGAAGGACAGTGAGACAGGTGGGCAGTGAGAGAAATGGGCAGTAAGAGAGAAGGACAGTGAGACAGGTGGGCCATGAGACATATGGGCAGTAAGAGAGAAGGACAGTGAGACAGGTGGGCAGTGAGAGAAATGGGCAGTAAGAGAGAAGGACAGTGAGACAGGTGGGCCGTGAGACAGATGGGCTTCCAGAGGAGCAGCCATTCTGGAATTCTGGGCGCAGTCAGAAAAAAGAGAGAAAAAAAGCCACAGCTGTGTATTATTACTTTTTTTTTTAACATTTAGTCACATTGCATACAGGAGATGTATGTCAATCCAGAATACTGAATTTGAATGAGATTAGTGGTAATGCCCCATGAATAAATGTTATTCTTTCAATAAATATCAGTAATCTTTGCTTCAGTTTCTTGAGTGTCATAATGAAGCCTTTCATGGTAAACATTTACCTAAGCATGGAAGAGGCTCTTTCTGCAGGAGCCTGAAGCGTCATACGCTGATGCATTCCCTTCAGGCCATGTAGTGACGTATGTGAAAGTAACTTCTCAGTCCAGTCTGTCAGAAAAGACATCAAGAAACCGTTCGTCTTACACTGCAGTTATTATAACTACAGTCCTGTCTTATGATCAAAGACTCTCTTTGATACAAATGAACAATCATCATTGTTAATAGATCTATGCATTATACATATATATATATATATATATATATATATATATATATATATATATATATATATTACTGTGTGTATATGTGTTTATATATATAAATATAGAATATTACACCGGCATGGCACACTGTTGCACATATTTAGTCCAGAGAATGCAAACCACAGACACACTGTTGTTTCCTTATGAATTCTCAATGAAAAGCATGTTGCATACGACAGTTTTAACACATGACAATGGGACTAATTGAACCAATTTCAGTTCAGCTGCTGAACAGCATATTTAAAGTAGTCAGTGAATGGTGAACCATAAATAACCTACCTTTCAAACTAGAAGGATACTATTGGGAAGTAGTTTGTTAATACGTTCGAAAGGACTTAATTGATTATTTCTATATGTTTGTTATATTATTTATATGCCACCACCTAACTTGCTTTACACTGACAAGTTTCTTACCCGACTCTAGTGTATCACTCAGGGGACATAAGAAGAGAAGAGCCCAGAGGGCAGCTTTCCATCCTGTCTGTGGAGACATCGTAGCTCCTGCCATGGAGATGAGGAGAGAACTGGATGAGTTAGTATTAAAACTACAGTGGGACAGGACTTTGGACTGAAGTTCAGTTTGTTGAACTGAAGTCAAAGTCACATGACTGCTGCTGCTGCTGCTGTTATGTTGATATTCTGAACATTCTGATTCACTGCTCACGGTTTCACTTTAAACCCTTTAACAACCCTTCTGCTCCTTGTCCTCTGTAGTATTCTGAAGGCAGACGTGCAAGGCAATGCTGTCATATTAGATTTATAGGTTCTGCTTTGTAATATGGGGATTTACAGGGTAGATGGTGACAGTTTACAGGAATAGCAAACTGAACGTACATTACTTTCTGAAAACTTCTACACTGTTGATAAATGTTCGGCACTACTGATAAAAGTTCCATGTTGTTAAGGAATGTTCTACACAACTGATAAATATTCTATGCCGTTGTAAATGTTTTACCCTTTTGATAAATTTTCAACACAGCTGATTGTTCAAAGGGAGACATGCATCACTATCAGTTTTTCAACTCCTCCCCAAAACTTGTATTGAACAGCACCCTCAAAGTCCAGACCTTTGGTCAAAGAAATTGGCAGGGGAGAGACAGCCTTACGAAAATCCATGCATGTTTATTTGGTTTTCAGGATACTGAACTTTTAAAATGATAGATTAGGACAAAATCACTCAATCATTGCGGGCACGGCCATGAGATTACTCTGAAAACTACAAAACATTTCAAGGATAGCGCTGACCAAGAGGTAAACAAGATCTCATATGTCATTTGTAACTTTTGTCTTTTATTGTGAAGCATGAAGAGGCAAACCTGTACAGAAGAGAACGGAACAGAACAGAACAGAGATGAAGTTTTTCAGGTGGTACACATAGCATTTCTCACATTCACCCCCCTGTTATCTGTGTCTTAAAGTATAAAAAAACAAAAACACTCAATCCTTCAGTCAGTCTGATCATCACTTTAAAATACTGGAAAAGGTAACGTGCACACATTCCTGACTGAGCAGTGTTAGAGCAGGACTACCCCTTACATAGACAGCAGACAAGAGGATTCTAGGCCTGAGTCAGACTCTCTGACCTCTAACACAGAATCTGTGACCTCTGGCACCAACAAAATGCTTTGAATAACGTCGTGAAATCAGTGTAAATATGACTACCTGAGTCAATTTTACTTCAACTGCTGAATAAAATCTCTAAAAGACTCAGTTGATAGCCATTTATTAATACTTTTTAAGCTAGACGCATAATATTAGCCAATAATTTATTTCTTTATTTCAGTGTTTATTGCCATATAACTAACTATTTCCTTATGGCTTACTGACACTGAGTAAGAATGTACTAAAGATTAATAAAGGGCTTTTATTTTTTTCATGACTTTTTTATGAAAATTTTATGATGAACAGTTATTATAAAATGTTTCCGTGTTAATGTTTCCAGGATAAACATCAGACAGTGTTTTGGGTTGAGCTCTGATCAGGTGGTCAGAGCTTTGTCTCCCTCTCCCTCATCCAGAACAAAGCCTCTCCACATCTTAACTATTGGTTCCTTAGTCTAGACATAGGGCTGTGATGATGAGTGTGTGGTCAAACTGTGACAGGCCTGCTGCACAGATGCATGCAAGATATTGATTAGAAACACAGTCAGGATGATTGTCAGCAGCATTTCCAGAATATTCGGCTCATGTTCTCTCAGTAAAGCACAGTCTGAGAGTCAGACAGATAGAGATCAGGACTGTAGGGCTTTGCTTCATCTGACCCGCTGCAGCCTCTCCTCTCTGAAGAAACACAGTGTTATCTCAGGACTTCAGCAGCGGAGAACACTCCGTGCCACATCGGTCCCTGGACATGTCTCCAAAAGCCAAAAAGTGCCATGCAGCAGTGGACCAGGAGGCCCCGCCCATCATACGGGTCGTCCTGAGTGACGTTTCACCCTGGTGACGGACTACACGTGCTTCCATTGGACGGCCTCGTTTTCTCTTTAAATGATGGGCCGTCCACTTTGGCCCATTGGTGTACTGGCTCATCAGGATTTCTCCCAGTGGATGATTTCTAATCTCTCTCTCTCTCTCTCTCTCTCTCTCTCTCTCTCTCTCTCTCACTCCGTCTCTCTCTCTTTCTCTCTCTCTCTCACTCTCTCTCTCACTCTCTCTCACCCTCTCTCTCTCTCTCTCTCTCTCTTTCCCTCTCACTTTCTCTCTCTCTCTTTCACTCCCTCTTTTTTGCCCTCCCTCCTTTTGATGCGGCTTATGGATTGAGCCCAAGTGCAGAACACAGATTCTGAATAAAGTGTTATTGAGAGAGAGGAAAAGTGACAGGCAGATGAGAACACGTGGAGACTGCAGCAGAGGAGATGAATAAAGTTTTGACAGGGGGTTTATTGAGAGAATGGAAAAGTGACAGGCAGATGGAGACTGTAGCAGAGGAGATGATGGCTTATGTGATGGCAGGTGACTGGGTCAGGATGTGTGGCGGGTGAGTAGCCTGGAACGGTAGACGAGAGTCAGGAGAGGAAGGCTGGCATGTGGCGGGTGAGGGGCAGGCAAGAGCTGAACAGGCAGCACAGGGAGATGTTTACCAGAAGAAGAATATTAATACAGTCGACAAATCAAACTTATTCTAATATGAAAAGAAATGACAACTCTACCGAGTGAACTGAGGCAACAAACTGACGGTGGATGGTGGGAGAACCAGGGTATAAATGCAGCAGCGGTGATGAATAGATGAGAAGCAGGTGAGCCGCCAATCGGGATCCAGAATTGCCATGCCTCCACACAACACACACACACACACACACACACACACATGCACACGTGCACGCGCACGCACACGCACACACACACACACACACACACACACACACACACACACACACACACACAACACACGCACACACGCACACGATTTGAATTTTGAAAATTAGCAATAACAAAACTGACAGTTTTGCCATTTACATTATTTATTTGGTTGTCTTGGAAGCTGCTTTCAAACAGCCAAACTGTGTTCAGATTTTGGGCCCTGTGTTCACTCACTGCTGAGTGACTCCCAACTTGCAGCTGAGCGGAATTACACAGAATTTCAGGGACTTCAACTCAGTCTGTAGTCATTTCAATTCAATTCCATTTGCCTTTTTTTTTAACCTTTATGTTTATTCATTTAGCAGACATTTTTATCCAAAGCGAATTCCCAGAGAGGCAGAATACAAACCAAGCCTGTAGCTTTTAATTGTGTTATATGCGCTGCCACTAAGCTGAGAATTAGACCAGATACAGGTGTCAGAGAAGCTGAAGGAAGAAAGGGAATGGACTCTGGACAGGATCAGTGATAGCCCTGTTTCTACCTGTTTCTCTCACTGTTCTAAGGGACCAGGGCTACAAAAGTGTGAGAGAACAAACAGTGCTAACAGCAACTAATCCTCCACCACCACAACAAAGTTCTGTCCCATTCCAACTGAAGTTCCAGTTCTCTGCAGTTCATTCGAGAACCGACCCAAACCCTGGTCTCCGTGCTGATGTCACAGGATCTGTCGACAGGAAAAAGATCTAAGGCCTCAAATTTCTAACGAACAGAAAACTCAGACTCCAAAAGAAAACCTCCCCCAAAAGTTCCCATCACAGGAAAAACCACAGGGCCAAACAGGTTAAGTTGCCTCTGCAGAAAAAAACAGCCCCACACCCACTGACTCCAGTTATGACTGGAGTAACTTTACGAAAAGATGAAGTGTTTTCAGCATGTAAGGACAACAGCTAACTGATGACAGTTACACATTTACACTGATAAATCAAAGTTCAAACTCACTCTAACTCATTCAACCAGAGAATGTCAGGACTAACAAAGAGATCACTGGCGTTCCTTTATTCTTTATCACAACATATTTAACTTATTTTTACTGTCACATGTTTACACACATTATTGTTATTACAATAATAACAATACTGTTTTATGCTCTCTGTGTTTATCTAGCATATGCAGAGAACACATGATCTGATGGTCAGTTTGACACCAAAGTTCTATCAGTGCGTTGTGATGGGTACAAATCTGGTCCTGTAGTCGTGTGGAGGCTTTGACCAGCGTGTGTTTCTGGTGGGCAGGAGATTCATAGTGAGGCTGGAAGTGAATCTGACAAAATGAAAGACATGCCAGACAGGACAACTTTTCTTTCTCTCCAGTACATAAGTCACACTCCACATCTCCAGTGTCACAGTGAGCAGGAGGAGCAGCAGCTTGGAGTCTCGTCTTCTTCAGTTTCTCCACCATTTCAGCCAGCATGGCATGTTTACCCAGAACTGGTCTTGGAGTGAAGGTCTGTCTGCACTGGGGGCAGCTGTAGACTCCCTTCTGATCATCCTGATCCCAGCAGCCCTTAATACAGCCCATACAGTAACTGTGTCCACAGGGAATAGTCACAGGATCCTTAAGGAGATCCAGACAGACTGGACACATGAAATTTAAACACAGTGAAGCAAAGACTGAACAGGAAGCTCGGGTTGGTTTGGTTTAACAGAAAGTGAAAGTTGGACTTCCTATTTGTATATGTCAGTATGTGTTTGGTTTGTGAAGGTTTCTGTGAACATGTCATATCACTTATATTAGACCAGGGGAGGTGTTCATGTGATTTTAGGAGGAGTCAGAGAGAGAGAGAGGGAGAGAGAGAGAATTTGTCGAACTGGTTTTGAATTTGATGGTAGAGTGACTGTAAATTGATCACATTAAAGCATTTTGATTGTGTGTGTGTGTGTTTTGTTCATTGTTTACTGTGGTAAAAAGCTTGAAGAATCCTCATGTTGAGTTAATAAGCTCCTTCATGAGCATACCAAGCTAACTGATTAGTAAGTCGGTTTGGCTTCACTGATGAGATAAACGAACTTTCAGTTGCCCTCTCAGAAGCATGAACTACCTGGTCTATGCCCAAAGTTCCTCTGTCACCACTGGATGGTAAGAAACCACTTAACGGAGGCTTCACGCCAGAGCTCAGATGCCGCCATTGTCAGTTAAGAGCACTCGACGTTAACGGTTACCATCCAGTATTTTGGTTTTCTGCTCCTTTAAGAGTTTCTCTTGGGTCACAATGCCTTATACTTTATTTGAGTTTTGTTTTGTTGTATGCTGTTATTGCATATGGGTGTGTGTGTGCACACGTGCGTGCAAGAGAGAGAGAGAGAGAGAGAGAGAGAGAGAGAGAGTCATGTATGCCTATTTTGATAAAATACTCAATATGCTGTATTGTTAATAATTACAGTTTTAATACATTTAGTTACAATAAGAAAATGCTCTCTAGCAGAACTAAAACTCAAACTCAAATTATGATTTTACTGGTCGGTACAAAACCCCCTGTCTCTGATTCAAATACAGATTCTCATTAATGGGTGATTTAAGTGATTTAATAAGTGATTTAATCAGGACAAAATCATCACAGTCATTAAGAGAAACCTCCCAGCCAGCACTTCAGAGATCTCACCAGAAAACATGTAGAGAAGAATCAGAGGATGATCATTAGAGTAATCTCAGCTACAATCACAGCACTCCTTCACTACAACCTCCATCCATAATTAACTACAACATGTTTGTCATCTGGGGTAGCATGGTGGAGCAGTGTATAGCACCGTTGTCTCACAGCAAGAAGGTCTGGGGTTCGTTGCCCAGTGAACGCTGGGATAGGCTCCAGCTCCCCCCATGACCCCTATTAGGATTAGTGGCTTAGAGAACGAATGAAAGTTTGGCCTCCGATAATACAAAATGAACATCTGACATTCATTACTGGACAGTTCTATTTTTATTCACTGGAATAGGGGGACAACTTTTACTTGTGAAACCAAATTGACCCAGAACCCAGGATAGAGGGGCTGAGTGAATGTGGTGTGGACTCTGTGGAGGAGGGTCATTGTGTCAGAGACGCTGTAGAAGGACAGAGTTCCTGCCCTGTGGTCCACATACACTCCTATTCTGGAGGAACTGGGAACTGTGGGGAGTTGAGTCACTTCATCATTGTGTCTGAATGAGTGACGGGAGGGAGACAGGAACAATCCCCAGGACTGACCGTTACATCCAAACACACACTCATTACCCCCTCCCTTTCTGCTGATGTCTCTATATGACACAGCAATGGAAACACCGTAGTCTCCACTCCAGTCAGTCTCCCAGTAACAGCGTTCAGACACACTCTCTCTACACAACACCTGATACCATTTATCAAATCTCTCTGGATGATCAGGATAGGACTTCACTGTCTCGATGTATGTCACCACTCTGTTCCCTTCAGACAGAAGGAGATGTTTGTTTACTGTGTTGGGATCCAGTGTTAGATTACAGGAATCTGGTGGAGTTGAAGAATAAAAATAAAGACTAAATTTAACTAAATCAGTAACCGTTAAGAAATGAACAGATGATCAAGTCAAACTAAGAGACAGTAAGGCACAAACAGAAAATAATACATATCAGCTAAAAACAAAATGTTTTTCTGTCATTGAATGATTGCCTCTCTCATATTCATAATCTTTTTTTAAGGATTAGGATGTTACCGTATCGCTCTCTCTCTCTCTCTCTCTCTCTCTCTCTTACTCTCTCTGCCTGTCAATGTGAATGTGTGTGTGTGAAACTTACATTGTAAGAACTCTTCTCTGGTCCTGGGTTCAACGTGTGTAAATATATTGACATTTGTCACTGTAAAAACAAAGAGGCTGGTCATTAACCTGTTGCAGCTGAACTGACCTGAGATTAAATGTTCTTTACAATGTTTCAGTAACAACATCTGAATCCCAAACCTTGTGTGGAAAGTCTTCCAAACTCCTTACAGAAATCCTCCACTTGCTCTTTCAGCTGAGAGACAGATTTTCCTACATCCTCAAAAGAGAGGTGTGGACTGACAGTGATGCTGGGAAAGTCTGTCAATCCAGGAGGGGCACAGAGAGATGGGAAAATCTACACACACACACACACGCACGCGCACACACACACACACACACACACACACACACACACACACACACAATGAGAGAGAGAAAGAGAGTTAAAGTCCTATGTAGTTCCTATTTTGGCTCTGTTTACAACTTAAAGAGAGTGAAACCTAGAGGATAAATGTTGAAACTGTATTTTAAGCTGAGGCCAGCAGCCCACAGCTGTCCGTCAAGAATGATGGCATTTGGGAGACGATTCTTAACCGTGTTTGGAATGCGTCTTAACATCTCTGACTAGTTCACACTCACAAACACTGCACCTGAACCAAATGAAAATGGTTGTGTTTCAGGAGATTGCCACAGTGGTCCAGCAAACACAACACAGATCCTATTTATTCTGTGAGTGTTTATGCTGTAAACACTAGTCTGGTGGACAAAACAGCTAATTAACTTTTAGTTAGTTTTACATAAGAGGATGGAGAGAATTGTAGCAGAATTCATTCTGTTATTACTGTATTCCAATCATTTACTGAGGCATATGTGACTGGTTCTGTTAAAGGTGTCATTGGTAACTTACAAATAAGTATATAAAGTAAATAACTGTAAAAGCTTCGGTTCGCAAATGACAGAGCCAGCACATTGTGATTTAAAACTAATGAATGATGTCTGTTAAAATCCAACCCTGTATGAATGTTCATCCATAGTTCAGACCCTGTATGAATGTTCACCCATAGTTCAGACCCTGTCTGAATGTTCACCCATAGCTCAGACCCTGTCTGAATGTTCATCGATAGCTCAGACCCTGTCTGAATGTTCATCCATAGTTCAGACCCATGTTATTCTGCGCTACACCACTGTTACCTGGAGGAAATGGACGTGATCCTCTGTCTGTGAAAGCTGCTCCAGTTCAGTGTCTCTCCTCCTCAGATCAGCAATCTCCTGCTCCAGTCGCTCCAGGACTCCTTCAGCCTGACTCAATTCACTCTTCTCCTGATCTCTGATCAGCTCTGTCACCTCACGGCACCTTCTCTCAATGGAGCGGATCAGCTCAATAAAGATCCTCTCACTGTCCTCCACTGCTGCCTGTGCAGAGCGCTATTAGGAGAAACACACACACACACACACACACACAGGAGGGGGGTCCATTACAATCACACACTTCACTCAGCCAGTCTGTTCCCTACACTGTGACTCAGTGGGATTGGACAGTAGCCCAACACTGGACTCCTCCCTGACTGACTGGAGGAGAACCCTGACTGAGCCCTCAAATGACTCCTCCAGCAGCCAGCTCTTGTCTTCTCCTCTATTCAACACTCACCCTCAGAGACTCCACAGCCTGTCTCAGCTCCTGCACCTCCTTCTCTCTCTCCTGGATTCTCTGCTGGGTTTTTCTTTGATTTGTGAGTAACTGCTTCTGTGTATTCAAAAAGCAGAGAAAAAGAGAAGAGAAGAGAAGAGAAGAGAAGAGAAGAGAAGAGAAGAGAAGAGAAGAGAAGAGAAGAGAAGAGAAGTTGTGTAGATTTGTGAGACAAGGTGACCCAGAAGAAAACTGTAACATGAAAGGCACTGTGGTTATGTTCACACTTCAGTCAATTCTGAATTTGTCTAGAATCAGATTTTTTAGTTTGGCTGTTCAAGTTCACTTTCAAAAGTGAAACTAAACTGATTTCAGTGTGAATGGACCACCGTCCTCAAATCGCCCACAGACTCAAACGAACAGCAACAAAACACCTCGTGTCTGTGTCAAGATTATTTTATAGCCGCGTTAGTTATGGAAACCTACATAGTGGTTCTTGTTCTTATCTGTGATGAGTAGAGGTTGGAAGCAATGAGGTCAGGAAAGAAAAAAAGAGATAAAATCACAGTTTTAATGCTTTGTTTTTTAAAATCTACATCCTCACTGTCCTTTTCACTGACATAGTGTCACTGCTGCAGTCCTCCTTCAAACCCACAGAGTTATGACGTCATCAGCCTGTCACGAGAAGCGACTAATAGCAACTAGGCCACGTTTACCTACAGTGCGCGTGGTGCCTCTTAGCCCTGATTAGCATCTCATTACAACTGCATTACAATTCAGTTCTTGTTTACATCTGATTTGAATTACAGATCTGGTTTGTTTGTGATTTATATCTGATTACAGATCTGGTTTGAGCCATAGAGCAGATCAAATGTCATGTACTTCACACATGACAGACTGTTCTAAGATCTGTTTATGGAGACAGCACAGTGCCAAACAGGTAAAGCTACTTCTGTAGACAGACAGCCTCAGATCCCCAGACTCCTCCTCAGTGTGATATGGAAAGAGACCTTTGCCATTTGATGCTTATATATTTTCACAGTTGTCGTTGGCTAATCAAAGTTCAAACTCACTCTAACTCATTCAACCAGAGAATGACAGGAACAACAAAGAGATCACTGGCGTTCCTTTATTCTTTATCACAACATATTTAACTTATTTTTACTGTCACACGTTTACACACATTACCCCTGAGCTGTAAGAGAAGTCCCTGTACATACCTGTCTCTCAGTCCTCTCTGCTGCCACTGATACTGTTTTATGGTCTCTGTGTTCATCCACCAGACACACATAACACAGGAACTGATGGTCGGTATGGCAACAAAACTCTATCAGTGCGTTGTGACGAGGACA
>NC_044500.1:48759557-48777057 GCF_902362185.1 Chanos chanos
TTCTGGTCACCTGTTTCATGTCACATTTATGATTAGATAAACAGGTAGATGAATACTTTACTGAGACCCTAAATTTGGTATTCACTCTGTATCAGTGTATATCTAATTTACCTTACCACCTCAGCACAGGTCTCTCACGACCTTTAATAAGACAGTGCTCATGTTTATGGATGACTGTGATATGCCTATGGCTATGGCAAAAACTGATCTGTTTAAAAGGGCGTTTACAGGTTACAGCCCGTTACTGTGGACGTTTAAAACGAGCGGCCCAACCATTTCCTTCCCTTTGTCTCTCCCCTACAGTGAGTGGCAAACCAACCAAACAATCAAACAAACAAACAGACAAACAAAAAGACAAACAAACAAAACATGTTGATCTCACTCAGAGGGAGGATTACATCTCAGAAACTCCTGAAGACACACTATACAGAGATGTGGTGTTCACACACACACACACACACACACACATTTATGGAAGCAGGTGGCATTAGAAAACATAAGCATGACCTACTGAGAACAAACAGCGAGAGTGAATTCAAATAAGAGCAGTATCCAGTAAATAAGTCACTAACGATGTCAGTTAGTTTCTGTGTTGGAGTGGGAGAATCACCGGATTCGCAGCATCAAGGATTCTACTCTATCCACAGCAAAACACTACAGGAGCTTTCTCACAAGTCTTCATCTCCTTTTCCATTTCCGTCGATTCCACTGAAGTTGCCAAACGGCGTCCCAAGTCTCTATGAAACGGTTGTTACGGATACCGTCAACAGCAAGGGCGAACGGGAGTGTGTGGAGTGCGCACGTGCGAGAGAAGCGGTCATGGCATGTCTGACAGCTCGAGCCGGAGGGTAGTCACAGTTCGAGTCAACAGAAGGACTCAGTTGTCCTGGACGTAGTGAAAGCAACGTCTTATCTGCGAACCTGGTGTGAGTTTGGCCGACAACAACATTGATACGTTGTTGCTGTATATCCTTCAGTCTTCGTGTCAGAGTATTCAAATGAAGGCTTTGAATCGCTTGACCCCGCTTAAGGCATTCCTTCCTTCGGTTAAAAATTGATGAAGAGAGTTTCACTATGTAGATTTTTACGAACATACAGCAGTGCTTGGGGGCTCATCCGCAGTCTGGATGCTAGCATTGTAGTGAATGCCAGCGGACGAAAGCTTGGTCTGCCTGAACAGATCTAAAGCTGACTTAGAGGTAGGCGAGTTATTCTGGGATATTCGGGAATTCAGAGGTGAAAGGCATAACCGCACGGTTGTTTCACAGATTTATTTAATTGACGGTGGACATTCTAAGGCGCCTGTTGTCACTATGTCTGTATCCAGGTGATTGGAGCATAATTGCTGGTTCTAGTCGCTTGTGTCATTGTTGGAGTGTGTGTGTGTGTGTGTGTGTGTGTGAGAGAGAGAGAGAGAGAGAGAGAGAGAGAGAGAGAGAGAGAGATACAGAGCTGTATTTATTTTCAGGTGTGAGAGAAGGAGCCTGGAGTTACATGACCATCAAAGCACATGGGCATGCAGTCTCAGGACATGTCAGGTAACGCATACGCGCATGCACACACACACACACACACACACACACACACACATACACATACACACACGTTTATGTACTTTTGGATGTTAAGTACATAGTTATAAATTAACGGTAGTCTCAGCTTTCAGTCAGGATGACGGGCTCCTGTGTCAGTGATTCTCTGTGCTGTATGCTGTGTACTCTGGTGTGTCTGATTCTCTGTGCTGTATGCTGTGTCCTCTAGTGTCAGTGATTCTCTGTGCTGTATGCTGTGTAGTCTGGTGTCAGTGATTCTCTGTGCTGTATGCTGTGTACTCTGGTGTGTCTGATTCTCTGTGCTGTATGCTGTGTCCTCTAGTGTCAGTGATTCTCTGTGCTGTATGCTTTGTCCCCTGGTGTCAGTGATTCTCTGTGCTGTGTGCTGTGTACTCTGGTGTGTCTGATTCTCTGTGCTGTATGCTGTGTCCTCTAGTGTCAGTGATTCTCTGTGCTGTATGCTGTGTAGTCTGGTGTCAGTGATTCTCTGTGCTGTATGCTGTGTACTCTGGTGTGTCTGATTCTCTGTGCCGTATGCTGTGTCCTCTAGTGTCAGTGATTCTCTGTGCTGTATGCTTTGTCCCCTGGTGTCAGTGATTCTCTGTGCTGTGTGCTGTGTACTCTGGTGTGTCTGATTCTCTGTGCTGTATGCTGCGTCCTCTAGTGTCAGTGATTCTCTGTGCTGTATGCTGTGTAGTCTGGTGTCAGTGATTCTCTGTGCTGTATGCTGTGTCCTCTGGCGTGTCTGATTCTCTGTGCTGTATGCTGTGTCCTCTAGTGTCAGTGATTCTCTGTGCTGTATGCTTTGTCCCCTGGTGTCAGTGATTCTCTGTGCTGTGTGCTGTGTACTCTGGTGTGTCTGATTCTCTGTGCTGTATGCTGCGTCCTCTAGTGTCAGTGATTCTCTGTGCTGTATGCTGTGTCCCCTGGTGTCAGTGATTCTCTGTGCTGTATGCTGCGTCCTCTAGTGTCAGTGATTCTCTGTGCTGTATGCTTTGTCCCCTGGTGTCAGTGATTCTCTGTGCTGTATGCTTTGTCCCCTGGTGTCAGTGATTCTCTGTGCTGTGTGCTGTGTACTCTGGTGTGTCTGATTCTCTGTGCTGTATGCTGCGTCCTCTAGTGTCAGTGATTCTCTGTGCTGTATGCTGTGTAGTCTGGTGTCAGTGATTCTCTGTGCTGTATGCTGTGTCCTCTGGCGTGTCTGATTCTCTGTGCTGTATGCTGTGTCCTCTAGTGTCAGTGATTCTCTGTGCTGTATGCTTTGTCCCCTGGTGTCAGTGATTCTCTGTGCTGTGTGCTGTGTACTCTGGTGTGTCTGATTCTCTGTGCTGTATGCTGCGTCCTCTAGTGTCAGTGATTCTCTGTGCTGTATGCTTTGTCCCCTGGTGTCAGTGATTCTCTGTGCTGTATGCTTTGTCCCCTGGTGTCAGTGATTCTCTGTGCTGTGTGCTGTGTACTCTGGTGTGTCTGATTCTCTGTGCTGTATGCTGTGTCCCCTGGTGTCAGTGATTCTCTGTGCTGTATGCTTTGTCCCCTGGTGTCAGTGATTCTCTGTGCTGTATGCTGCGTCCTCTAGTGTCAGTGATTCTCTGTGCTGTATGCTGTGTCCCCTGGTGTCAGTGATTCTCTGTGCTTTATGCTGTGTACTCTGGTGTCAGTGATTCTCTGTGCTGCTCTGTGCTCTGTGCTCTGTGCTCTATTTGGTCTGGTTTCAGTCTAAGGGATAGTATGTGTTTTATGTGGTTATGTCAGTGAGAGTGTTAGTGAGTGTGTGCATGTGTGTGTATTTGTGTTTGTGCATATTTGCCTCTGAAGTTTGAAGAGTGTTTATATCTGTGTGTGTGTGTGTATGTATGTGTGTGTGTGTGTGTGTGTGTGTGTGTGTGTGTTTGTGTGTGATTGTGTGTTACCGTGTGTGTGTATATGTGTGTGTGTGTATGTGTGTGTGTGACAGTGGCACCCATGCGGGGCAGAGTGCGGTGCAGTCGTGTGAGTTTACCTGTGCTAAACATGGACAGACTGAGAACGGCCAAAGCCCTGGTGGACAAAGCTGTGAAGGTCAGTGTTCAGAGCTCTGGGGAGGGATGACGACGGTGGTGATGATGATGATGATGAAGATGATGATGCAAATGGGAAATTGAGGCATTTGGACCTGAATTGAGCAGGCTTTGTCCTAAAGGGCCATAGAGCATACACACTTTTCCTCCAGCCGCACACACACACACACACACACACACGCACACGCACACACACACCTGATTCAGCTGATCCAGGTCATGAAACCAGTTATATTAGAATCATTACTACAGGCAGAGAATGGATTACCGCAAGTCCTGATGACAATGACGATGATGATGATGACGATGATGATGATGGTTGTTCTGTAGGAGAGGAAGGTTTTCTCCGTGCAGGGTCCATACCCTGTCATCCGTGCAGCGTTACGTGCTCGTGGGTGGGTGGAACGTCACCTGCCGCGACCGTCTCCCCCAGGAGGGCGTCGCCACGGAGACCAGGAGACAGAAGGGGACATTGGAGTCCACAGCAGTGATGACGATGGTATGTGTGTAAATATACACATAAATATTAGCACATATGAGTCTGTGTGTGTGTGTGTGTGTGTGTGTGTGTGTGTGTTTTTGCGTATGTAGCAGGGATAAACCTGAAGCCTGACGCCTATTTAGAAATGCGCAAATAGTACCTTCAAAGCAAAATAACAAACAACACCATCATTGTTGTTAAATTTCTTTTTTTTTCAGCTTCTCACATTTGTAAACATTTTCTCTTGTCTGCCACCTTGGTGCAGAAGGATGAGAAAGTTTTTTTTTATCCTTTTCTGTTTGTTCAGCATCTGTAAGTCAAAGGGGTCGGCGGTGGGGCTGTGATTAAATGTCATTACTTGTGATTACGTGGTTATTAAGTCATGTGATTACCGTTGTCTGAGGTTTTAGGCCTCTGTTGTGTAGCTTTACTATAGGATGTATTCTCAAAGCTTTTTAGTTTTATAACCCTGTGTTAACAATGACCCCATGTCACACCTGTTGTGTGAAGTGTATAGGTTGAGGAGAGAGCACTCTGGGTAATTGTAGTCGTAATTTAAGGCCTGACAACATAATGCAGCACAGGCCAACTGACAGATGTCAGAGAAACTGATCTCCCTTCTTGTCCCTAGAGAGATGCTGTCATCACTCCATCCCTCTCTCTCTCTCTCTCTCTCTCTCTCTCTCTCTCTCTCTTTCTGTATAGATGGAGGAGTGGAAGGAGAGAGGGATGATGACCCTGATGGCCTGTGTGCCCTGATGGTGAGTCTGTCTCTGACATGGGGTGTGTTAATGACGGCCATGTCTGATTCTGTCTCTGTCTCTGCTCCATGTTGTTTCCCCTCTGACACCTTCTCCAAATTCGCTGATCTGTCGCAGTCTCGCTTGGTACGAAATGAAACCACGTACTTCTACTGGACAACACGGCGGGACACGGTTGACTGCCGCTCTTTACAAAGGGACCAGATGACCAATCATTATGCAAGGGCGGGGTCTTTCACCACCAAGGTCCTACGGAAACACATGACTTAAAACTCACTGTACCTCGCAGGAGAACCTGAGTCCAATCTCTCTCTCTCTTTCTCTCTCTGTCTCTCTCTCTCTCTCTCTCTCTCTCTGTCTCTCTCTCTCCCTTTTCCTGTCTCTCTGTCTCTCTCTCTCTTCCTCTACGTGTCTACCTGTCTTCCTCTCTCTGTCTCGCTCTCTCTCTGTCTCTCTCTCTCTCTTTTCCTGTCTCTCTGTCTCTCTCTCTCTTCCTCTACGTGTCTACCTGTCTTCCTCTCTCTGTCTCTGTCTCTCTCTCTAAGGTGGGTTTGTGTATGAGCCTGAGGAACCTGCGATGGTTTGATGCAGCAGATCCCGACACCTTTTTCCCACGCTGCTACAGACTTGAGGCAGAGGATGAGAAGCAGTCTTTCATTGGTCAGTCCTGTTGGCAGTCATAAGCTGGGGGCGGATCCGTAGGGGACGCTGACTGTCTGCTTGTCTGTTCTGTTTCTCTCTTAGAGGACTTCAGACGGACAGCGTGCACCAGTCTGTTACAGTTTGTCGTGGAGCAGGGTGGAGTGGAGAGAGAGGGGGAGAGAACACACACACTTAAGATACAACATGCTCAGAGTAAGATCATACACACACACACACACACACACACACTTAAGATACAGCATGCTCAGAGTAAGATCATACACACACACACACACACACACACACACACACACACACCCACGCACACCCCCCCCCCCCCCCACACACACACACCACACACACACACAAGATACAACATGCTCAGAATAAGATCATACACACACACACACACACACACACACACACACCCCACACACACACACCCCACACACACCCCACACACACACAAGATACAACATGCTCAGAGTAAGATCATACACACACACACACACACACACCCCACATGCACAACCCCCCCACCCCACACAGACACACACACGCACACCCCACACACACACACGCACACACACGCACGCACACACACACACACACACACACACAAGATATAACATGCTCAGGGTAAGATCATACATACACACACACACACACGCACACACACACACACACACACACTATCATACACACACATACACATACATACATACACACAGAGATATCTTCAGAGAAGTTTGTACTCATATCTTAGTGGGGACTTCAGATTGACTCCCATTATTCTGTCACACACGTTTGTCCTCACAGACTCAGGGAGGCAGCGTAAGCAGTGGGCCCATCAGGGGGTGGGGCCAGATTTGATTGACAATGCGCTACACGTGTGTCAAGAGTATCTTAACAGCCTGGAACACTGTGACATCGACACTGCTATGGAAACACCCCCCACTATGTCAGAGCAACAGTGGGCGGAGTTTATCCACAGTTGCTACAGAGTGGTCCAGTAAGTCTGATTCTGATTAGTTAACATTGTAAATATTCATCTGTACGGGTACAGTTTATGTTTCTGTACTTTGACTGGTGGGGGTTAGTAAGGAAACTTTTCATTTCTGTTTTTTTTCTGTTTAATGATGTTGTGTATGTAGCTATTTGGAAAGTAAAACCACAGTTTGTTTTCTCTCTCTCTCTCTCTCTCTCTCTGTCTCTCTCTCTGTCTCTCTCTCTCTCTCTGTCTCTCTCTCTCTCTCTGTCCGTGCAGTGAAGGAGTGCTAATAGAGAGCAGTGGTGTGTATGTGGAGCGCTGTAAGTCAGTTTTAAACAGAATGCAGCAGGTTTGTCCACAGCTGGAGACGGACGGACTCCACAACATCTGGATCATAAAGCCAGGGGCTAAATCACGTGGCAGGGGTGTGTGTGTGTGTGTGTGTGTGTGTGTGTGTGTGTGTGTCTGAGAAAGAGAGAGAGAGAGAGAGAGAGAGAGAGTGAGAAAATGTATGTGTATTCTATGTGTGTATTTGTATTTGTGTTATGTGTGTGTGAAGGTGTATGTGTATTCTGTGTGTTTATATATGAGGATGCATATGTATTGTGTGTGTGTTTGTAAGGGAGAGAGAGAGAGAGAATGTAGGGGTGTTCTATGTGAGAATTTGTGTATTGTGTGTGTGTGTGTGTGTGTGAAGGTGTCTGTGTATTCTGTGTGTTTCTGTATGAAGGTGTATACGTATTGTGTGTGTGTGTGTGTGTGTGTGTGTGTGTTGCAGGCATAGTGTGTATGAACAGACTGGATGAGATACTGCGGTTAGTGGAGGGGGACTCTGCTCTCAGTAAGGACAGTAAGTGGGTGGTGCAGAAGTATGTGGAGCGCCCCCTGCTGGTCCACGGCACTAAGTTCGACGTGCGGCAGTGGTTCCTGGTCACGGACTGGAACCCTCTGACTGTGTGGTTCTACAGAGAGTGCTACCTGCGGTTCTCCACTCAACCGTATTCCACACATAATCTGGACAGGTGAGAGAGAGAGAGAGCATCATGTTTATTGTGACAAAAAATAATTTAGCAAGAGCAGAAAAATTTTAAATTTAACTTCAATGAAACTCATGAAAAAGTCAATTCCAAACTGTATAGTAATGAAAAGTAAAACAATACGAATGACAAAAACTCGAGTGAGTCAGTGAGTGTATGTACAATATGTACAATCACACAAAATATTATTACTCCCTTTCCCTGCCCAAAGAATATCTCTCTCTCTCTGTCTGTCACTGAACAAATCATACACTGCTTTGTTGAAATTAAAATCAACCAGAATTTCACTAACCCTAAAAACAGTCAAAACGTCTTTGCTTAAGCCTGGCCTTTCTCATGCAATAAACAGCAGATTTTTCACCTGGTCCCAGAATGAAAAATGATTTACCTGATGTTGGTACTGCTGAGCCCAGCTGTATTCAAAACCAGAGATAAAAACGAGACCGACCCCAGGCCGGTGCTGCACCGACCCCTGTATGCCGCCCGATCCGTTCAGGTCCGTTTACACACCCTCTGGGTTTACACTGCAGGGGAAATGGTTCTGTCTCTGCTCTCCACATGTATTAGACCTTCATCCCTCTGCTCCTCGTGTAAAAGCACTGCACTCTTTGGAAACCAGTGGAATTCATCCCAGAGAAACACTTTGCCACTGGTGTCTGGATTTGTGCCAGGAGCCCTGGAGGAGGTTCCGCACATGGACGGCGGTGCCACAGAGATGAAGCCATGAGATTATTCATGATTGAAGTGTGTCCTTCACATGACATGTGTGTCAGAACCCACCCCCTCGTCTCCATGTCATCTCTTCTCCTTCTCTGAAAGTCCATGCCAGTTTTTCTGCAGACATAAATCTCCAACATAAACTTCCAAATATTTCATTCCAAATATTTAACCCTCCTGGTAAAAGCCCCTCCCCCTGCCCGATCCAGCTTTGATAAGGCCGCATTCTTCCCCCAAGTGACTCTAGCAGCCGAGACAATCCTAAAATCGCTCACAGTCGTCAACTAAGTGATTCAAATTCAATAAATAAATAAATAAATAAAAATTTTAAAAATCCATATATCATTCACTTTCCCTAATCTCTCAGCGTCACTCTGCTCTGTAAGTAACACCATCAGGCGAAACAGAGCAGTGAAGAACAGTATCAGTGTCTGGTAATGTTATTCCACTCGGTTCACGATGCCATCTGTTTAACACTGGTTCAGTCAGATTAGCATAAACCCTGCCTGACAGTAAAGACCCCCTTACACCTCTGTGAACTCCTGTGAAGGAGTGTTCAAGTTTTTACTACACTCTCAGCGTCACTGTGCAAAAGCCTGACCAAGGCTCTAGGGCTTAACCCAGACACAGAGAACACTGTTCAACCCAGTCAGACCAGTATCAATGCCCAGTAACCTGGAGATGACCAAAATATCTCAAACTCAGAGAATCTGATCAGAGATGTAGAGTTGGTGGAGAATGCAGTAGGTCTGATCAAAACGTATGACCTGTCTCCATCACATCTCTGAGTCTGACTGTCGGAGCCTTGGACAGTAACTCACAGTGGTATAGATGGCCTTCCTTAGGCAGCTGGGAGAGGACTGGCTGAGTCTGACTGTCGGAGCCTTGGGCAGTAACTCACAGTGGTATAGATGGCCTTCCTTAGGCAGCTGGGAGAGGACTGGCTGAGTCTGACTGTCGGAGCCTTGGACAGTAACTCACAGTGGTATAGATGGCCTTCCTTAGGCAGCTGGGAGAGGACTGGCTGAGTCTGACTGTCGGAGCCTTGGACAGTAGCTCACAGTGGTATAGATGGCCTTCCTCAGGCAGCTGGGAGAGGACTGGCTGTCTCCAGCTCAGTCACAGTGACCCTCTGGCCAAGCCTGCACTGATCACTGCCAGGAGATCCTGTTATGTCAGGAGAGCCCTGATATATGTGACTGACCTTAGAAACATTAAAATGACACTTAGAGCAATAAAATCTATTCCGTCTCACTAGAGACATAAAACGCATGTTTTAAGATATAGAATTCTCCTTTGCGTGTGCCCACCTGTACTCACATCCTTACGCATTCTTCTCCGGACGTTACACAAATCATGTGTCTCCACTAAACATGTGACAGCCTGACAAGAAGCAGCATATGGTGCTATATGATCCCAGTCCACTTTATCCTGTTCCATACTGTTAAAATCTCTGTCTAAAAAATGTTATTCTCTCCTTCTGTCGGAGGTGTAACCACTCTTCAAACCCACCCTGATTCTTATCAAGAGTTTTTTAATAACCCTTAGTCTGCAAGATCCTTTTTTTTTGCCTTGATACCATAACCACCTTTCTGTAACTTTCTCTTACCCTCTGGAACACAACGTTATCATCATATTTCCTTCTTCCCTTTGTAGAGCCTTTTATCCCTACGACTGGTGCTTCTCCTGGCCCCCTTCTCTTCTGCCCTCCATATCCCTGGTCCTGTCTGGATCTTTATCGTCCTCTAAAATCATAAAGTCTTCTCTCCAAAAACACATCACACGCTTCATCCTCAGTGATTTGCAGCTCAGTGGAATTTGTAGATTTCTAAACCAATCAACCATGTCTTGACAGTTCTCTCTCCATGAGTTGACCTTTAAGAACAGTGGGAAATGAAACAGTGGCTGTTGTTTTGGCAGGTTACACAAAGGGAAACACTAGTCCAGGTCCTCCCAGAAAAAGCTGGTCAAACATACCTTAACCTGTCTGCAACCCCACTAGTAGCTGTGAATTAAGACTTTTATTGGTTATAAGAACAATCTGTAACTCTAACATTACTCAAAAGTATTTAATGAGAAGTTAGAAGGACAGGGCACACACCAACTCGTTTGTAAAAACATACATGTCACCTCCATCATTCATTCACTCCCAGCATCTAATCAGCGAGAGAAAGAGAGAGAGAGAGCAACAGAGATAGAGAGAGAGAGGGAGAGAGAGAAATAGAGAGAGAGAGAGAGTGTATGTATCAGGAAGAAGCGGGGGTGAAATTTTTCTCACTCCCTTGTTTCTCCCTCTGTGTCTCTGTATCTTCTCTCCATCTCTCCTCTATAATCTTTCTGCGCCCTCTCTCCCTCTCTCCCTTTCTCTCAGTTCAGTCCACCTCTGTAATAACTCCATCCAGAGACACTTTTTGCCATGTTTGGGGCGGGACCCATCTCTGCCCATGGACTGTATGTGGTCGTGTGCTGAATTCAGAGCCTGGTTGGCTGGATCGGGTCGTGAGTTTTTCTGGGAGAAGGTGGTGGTTCCAGGGATGCAGAGGGCTGTGATCCATACCCTTCTGACGGCTCAAGACAGCGTGGAACCTCGCAGGGCCAGCTTTGAACTCTATGGTGCCGACTTCATATTGGGTCGCGACCTACGACCTTGGCTCCTGGAGGTCAATTCGAGCCCAACCATGACCCCATCGACGCGTGTCACAGCCCGACTGTGCCCAGCTGTGCAGCGGGACACACTCAGAGTGGTACTGGACAGACGCATGGACCGCAACGCATGGACTGGAGGATTTCAGCTCATATACAAACAGGTTTACATACAGACAGTGCCTCCCAACATACTCATATACACACACACACACACACATACACACACACACACATACTCACACACACACACACACACACACACACACACATACACACACACACACATACTCATACACACACACACACATACACACAAACACACACACACACACACACGTACATACATATTCATACACACACACACATACTCACACACACACACACACACACACACACACACACACACACAAACACACACACACACACACACACACACACACACAGTCACACACACACACACACACACACACACATACATACATACATACTCACACACACAAACACACACACACACACACATACACACACACATACTCATACACACACACACACATACACACGTACATACATATTCATACACACACACACACACACACACACATACACACACACATACTCATACACACACATACACACACACACACACACACACACACACACACACACACACACACACACACACGTATATACATATTCATACATACACACACACACACACACACGTATACACATATTCATACACACACACATACTCATACACGCACACGCACACACATACACACACGTATACACATATTCATACACACACACACACATACACACACACATACTCACACACAGACACACACACACACACGTACATACATATTCAAACACACACACATACTCATACACACACACACACACAAACACACACTCATACACATGACAAGTTTAGTTCACACAGTCTGAACCCTGACAGCTGTTTGTAAGGCCCTGGACTGTGAATTCTGAAGACCTTTATAAACGTCCATTTCCCCTCAGGCTGCTGTGGAGGTGCCTCAGTATGTGGGCGTAAACCTGCTCGTGGAGGGAGCTCCAATCAGACGGCCCCGTCTTTTACCTCGCAAACCCGTGGACCAGTCAGTGATGGAGACTGGTAACAAACCATCCAATGAGAAGCCCTTAATGACAATCAGGCAGTGCCCCTCTGGCAAGAAGAACCAATCAGTGAGGCTGAACAGGGGACGTGAGGGAGCATCTCTAGGGCGTCGGCCTGCACAGACCGCGCGTAAAGTCACCCTGGAGCATACTCTGACCTTTCACCCCGACCTAGGGAGACGACCCTGCAGACTTGCCCTAGCCACATCCTCCTGCATTATTTCTCATTCTTTTGACCAGTGTCTTCCCAGCGCACACAAACACACTCACACTCACAGCTACAGACCGACACACAAACACACTCACACTCACAGCTACAGACCGACGCACAGACACACACACTCTCGGAGACCAAGGCGCTGTTCACCATCTCTGTACCATCCATCTCCCTCACTGGAGATCTTCAGCCTTCAGCTTACTCACACACCCAGTGAAACCTCCACGCAGGACACACACGCACCCAATCACACACATCTCAGAGACTCCACTCCCATCCCTGACCCAATCCTCCGAATGCACCAGTACCTCTCACGCCTGCGCAGGCATGACACAGCCACCTGCACCAGCAGGGAAGGACCCCAGTCTTCCTGAGCCACAGCCCTGAGACCAAACAGTGGACTGAAGCTCTTCTGGAGTCTTGTGCATCTCATTGGATGACACATCCCTTTTTAACCAATGAGATTGCAACTTGCAAACTAACTAACAGGAATCTAACGACGTGGATATGAACTTGCTTCTCCTTATGGTGGTGCACTGGAAGGGTGGGGTACAGACCCTCACAGACTGGAAACACGATTAAACACTGATTAAAACAGATTTCTCCAGTCAGAGCTGTCATCCAGGGGGGTCGTTCATCTCTGTGTCATAACCTCACGACTCTTAACTTTAATGTGCCATAAATATGGTCTTACATAAGAGCACAACAGCATCTGAGTTACCAGAATGTCCCGGTTCATCTGGACCCAAGCTTTTCCTGGAAAAATGACTAAACTTTTCTCTCTCTCTCTCTGTTTTTAATGGAAGAGGGTGTTCTCTAAATATACATGTATTTTTACTTGTCTTTTTCTTCAGGGGACATGTCTCTTCTCTCGGTGATTTTTACACATAGACAGACAGGCGGACAGACAGACAGACAGGCAGACAGACGGACAGACAGGCAGACAGATGGACAGACAAGCAGACAGACAGAAATGCTGGACACCAATGTTGACTGTTCCATCTCTTCCCCAGTTTTTGATGCTGTTATTGAGCTATAACAACAGGGTCATTAATCTACAGAAATAAAGGGTTTTACCTGATGGCCCTGTATGTGTGTGTGTGTGTGTGTGTGTAAGCATTCCATCGGATTCAGTGGAATATTAGAGACTGGATTACCTGATTAGGCATGTCAGGACCAAACTGGGTTTGGAGATATTTCTGCAAATGAGGAATTCATGACCTTTTAACTGTGTCTCTGTGTGTGTGTGTGTGTGTCTGAGAGTGTGTGAGTTTGTGCACGTGTGTGTGTGTGTGTGTGTGTGTGTGTGAGAGAGAGAGAGAGAGAGAGAATGTGTATGCACATTGTTTCCAGTGTAATGTGAAAACTGTTCATTAAGTTATTTCAGGTGTTGGAAAAAAAGACGTTTGAGAGAGAGAGCACTCTAAATCTCCAGTGTCCACTAGAGGGAGGCAGAGATCTATTCTGATTTATTCTGCCAGTGTGGATATAATTATCTTTTTTTCTGTCACTGTTTTCAAGCAGCACAATTTGCAGCTCTGTGATATATGATGTCTGTACAGCTGCATCCATCCACCTCTCTCCCTCCCTCTCTCTCTCTCTCTCTCTCTCTCTCTCACACACACACACACACACTCTCTCTGTTTCTTTCTTTCCCGTAGGATAAGTCTGTACTAGTTGCTGTAATTATACTCATTAAATTTCAGACTTGATTTTGTAAGAGCTGTGAATTTAACTCGTCTGTCTGTCAGGATTCATCAGGATTTATCAGGATTCATCACTTCAGCAGGAGCCAGATACATTTTCCCTGGACTAGAAATCTCACACACACACACACACACACACACACACACACACACACACACACTTACATCTGTAACATCTCCGTCAAATTGTGTTTTTGCTCCCTACAATTATTTGGGTAAAAGTGTGTGTGTGTGATCTGTGTGTGTGTTTTTGTGTTTATGACTATGAATCAGATTTAAACACTATCATTTTCACTCTTTCTCTCTATCTCTCTCCCTGTCTTTCTCTCTCTGAAACCTTTGTAGTGCCAAAAGAGTTTCGTTTTGTTTTGTTTTGTTTTGTTTTGTTTTGTTTTGTTTTGTTTTGTTTTGTTTTGTTTTGTTTTGTTTTGTTTTGAAAGCACTACATGGGATTTTCCACATCATTGCCCACAGGTGACAGTGTAAAGCATGTCAGACATGTCAGAAACTCTCTTGACACATGGTTGTCACAGAATCATGACTCTCTTTACAGTCACAGAATCATGACTCTCTTTACAGTTACTGAATCATGACTCTCTTTACAGTCACAGAATCATGACTCTCTTTACAGTCACAGAATCATGACTCTCTTTACAGTCACAGAATCATGACTCTCTTTACAGTTACTGAATCATGACTCTCTTTACAGTTACTGAATCATGACTCTCTTTACAGTCACAGAATCATGACTCTCTTTACAGTCACAGAATCATGACTCTCTTTACAGTTACTGAATCATGACTCTCTTTACAGTCACAGAATCATGACTCTCTTTACAGTTACTGAATCATGACTCTCTTTACAGTCACAGAATCATGACTCTCTTTACAGTCACAGAATCATGACTCTCTTTACAGTTACTGAAACATGTTTGTTGTTCAGTGTTTCATCACTGTAATTAGCTTCTCAGTGAAAGAGATGTGGTGAATCCGATTGGGAATCCAAGGCATTGACAGGAAAACAATAAAGAAGCACATTTAACTGCTGTTGCCTGTGTGTGTGTCTCTCTGTGTGTGTGTGTGTGTGTCTGTGTGTCCGTGTGTGTGTATGTCTCTCTGTGTGTGTGTGTGTGTCTGTGTGTCCGTGTGTGTGTGTGTCTGTGTGTGTGCGTGTGTGTGTGTCTGTGTGTGTGTGTGTGTCTGTGTGTGTGCCTGCATGTGTGTGTGGGTGTGCATTCTTTTCAGTAACTCATACACACGCCCACACACACAGACAGTCTGAACAATGTGCGTTCGTCCTTTTGTTTATTTTCTTTGAGTTTATGGAGAGAGAGAAGAACATGCAATCCTTTGAAGACATGAACATTCCGCTACAGCACCTCTCTGCCCTCCAGACTCCTACTGCAGAACCTTCCAGAACACATTATACCTCCCCAATCTGTTCATTTATTTATTTATTTCTTTTTAATGTCTCGCTTTTCATGTCTTCCCTCTTTCCGTTCTTTCACAGGCAATCTCTGTCTCATAGCGGTGACTCAGCAGTGAAACGAGGTTTAAATTAAAGTCCAAACACAGCAATGGAGTAAAGCACATTCAGACCACTACACAACAGCTGTGTGCTATTAAGTGAGCAGACAAACTCTCACACACACACACACACACAGACCCAGAGACCCAGAGTCCACCGGATGCTTGAGGAACATTCTGCCCCTACACTTTGTCTTGCGAGTCTTACGGGGAATATTGATAAAACTCACTTTTGTCACCCACTGAATCCACAGACATTTTGTGTCAAAAGGGGCATGGTATTCACTGCAGTCTGTTCCATCTCGTCACAGATATGAGGCTTCTAATTTTGCCCATGCAAACGTTCAGGTTAACTGTGATTGATTCCTGTGATGTTCCTGTAGATGCTTTGCATGGTAATCCATGAGGGTGGTAGTCCTGACAAACTAGTCACAGACTGAGTATGGGCACTATGTACACTACATCTCAGTACATCTCTCGTTTCCCTCAGTCTCAGAATCAGAACTGGTGCAGGACAGCGTCAATGCTTTCATTTAAACATGTGCTCTGTTCACCGTCTCTGCTACCTTTCATGTAGCCGCGTATACACACATACACACTGACATCTCACTGTGTGTGGTACCTCAGCCTCTCCAGTGGCTCAGTGGGGTGACATGACTCCTCAGACCAAATCCCGTTTGTGTCTTTTTTCTGTTTGTTTTCTGGGTTTTTGTTTTTTGGTTTTTTGTTTAGCTCAGGTCAGAGCCACCATCTGCCCCACAGCAGACAAGAGGAAAAAATGATTTAGTGTTGGAGTGTAGGACAGACACTGTAACTAATCATTCCCAGAACTTATCATATACACACACACGTATACACACACACATACACATGCACTCATACACACACACATACACACACACACACACACACTTACACACACACACACACACACACACACACACACACACACACACACACACACACACAAACAGACTTTAGGCATGTGTAGCCCTTATATAAGGTTTCTGTGTGAGCGCACACACACGCACACATACACACACTACAGGCATGTCAGTGTTGATTCCAGATGTGGGAACATATATGATCTTTGTTTTGTGTGTGTGTGTGTGTGTGTGTGTCTGTGTGCCATACCTGTCTGAACCTGAACCATACAGATAATCTCTGATAATCCCCTAATCTGATAATCCCCTAATCTGAGCCTTTGCCCATTAGTGTCCAGAATGACTGAGAGAAGAATCTCTGTCTGCTGATCCCGAGCAATGAGCCTTTTTTCCATCACATCCAGAGTGTCATCCCCCCTGGAATTTCACGTCCTGTATGTCGTGGAAGTTTTCAAAGTCTGGAATGTCAGGACAGACACTCTCCGAGCTCTTAATCTCACGGAAAACAACCAAAATAAAGAGAAAAACCTGTGCTGAGAGAAAGAAGGGAAGAGACAGAGAGAGAGAGAGAGAGAGAGAGAGAGAGAGAAAGTGTCAGCTGAGTCAGTGAGGGAGAGCCAAAGTAGAGAGAAAGAAAGTGTGTGTGTGTGTGTGTGTGTGTGTGTGTGAAGAGTTTTAGGATGTACATTCCTCTTAAATATAGACATTGTATTAGTGCTGTCAACACTCTCTTTGTCTCCACCTTTTAGTTGCACTCCGTGACCTGTCCACCATCTTCCCCCAAAGAGCCGGTCTGTCCCATAAGAGAGCGTTAAGGAGATGACATCATCTGTCAAGATTCCTGCTTTGGTGCTGAGTGATTTACCGACACCCCCCCCCCCCCCCCAACATCTGCCCGATCTCTGGAGGCATTGCCCCTCGTCGCCTCCTCTCACAGCCTGTGTGTGTATGTGTCCACCCTGTGTGTGTATGTGTCCACCCTGTGTGTGTATGTGTCCACCCTGTGTGTGTATGTGTCCACCCTGTGAACTGGAACCCTCTGTCTTGTCATGAGTCTCTTGCTCAGTGTGTAAGAAAGTGTGTGTGTGTGTCTCAGTAGCATCTGCTGCACAGAGGAGGAATGTCCTTTCATTTCAGCAACA
>NC_044500.1:48782057-48794557 GCF_902362185.1 Chanos chanos
TGCGGAGTTTATCATGTAAAGTTTTGCCAGAAATCTTGAGCTTGCAGTATTTTGCTTTCTTTCTTTCTTTCTTTCTTTCTTTCTTTCTTTCTCCCCCCCAAGAGATAATGAGATAATTCTCTCTCTCTCTCTCTCTCTCTCTCTCTCTCTCTCTCTCTCTCTCTCGCTCTCTCTCTCTCTCTCTCTCGCTCTCTCTAGTAAGAATGGGAAAGCTCAATTAGTGCTGTCACTTCAAACCCTGTAAGCTGTCAGGCTACATCGGACATCTCTTTCAAAATCCAAAATCTGATGATCAACTGGTGAACAGAAATAAACAAACAAAAAAGCCCTGTAGAAATTGAAAGACTGAGAGATGATGTGTTTGCTTGTCATGTCATGTCATTTTTTTCTTTTCTCTGCCTCGCTGCATGCATGTTTTGATTGTTAAACTGTGCTTAAAAAACACAGACAAAGTATTGCACAGATCAGGTAAGTTTAAATTCTTACTTTTATGTGTGGCAGCAGTTTGTGCACGCCTGGACAAGTGTGTGTATGTGTCTGAGAGAGAGGGAGAGAGAGACAGAGAGAGACAGAGAGAGAGAGAGAGAGAGAGAGCGAGAGTGATACAACACAGCCACATTAAACCTGTTAGAACTCATTGGCTTCAATGCTTGAGCAAACCGTGAATTTACATACCTCGTTCAGCAGATAATGCTTTACTCTATATGTCATAGTTAATCATATTTTACCATTTTAATTACTCACTAATGTTTAACCCTTTATGCCATTTTGCTGTGAGGCAGGATTACACTGTTCTAGGGACCAGAGTAGCTGCTATAGAACAGTGTGGAAATGATTTAGTCAGTCTTACTGATAGATGCCTCACTCATTGCACTACACTGGCAGCCTGTGTGTGTGTGTGTGTGTGTGTGTGTGTGTGTGTGTGTTGGGGGGGGGGGGGGGCGGGGTCCCACTGTCCTCCACACTGTCCATGTACAAGAAAAAAGCAAGGCAATTACCTGAGTTCAACCCTGTAATTCGTCACTTTGGATATCTCACACTCTGGTAGGCATGGCCCCAGCTCTGGGTTGCCATGGAGATGTGCTGAGTACAATCTGATTGTGTTGTTTATGTCACTGAGGTAATGAGACTAGAATTCATTAAAGTCCTGCGCTGCAAAATGTTTATTTAAAAAGTCAGTATGAAATATTTACAGTGAAGAAAAATGTGTGTGTGTGTGTGTGTGTGTGTGTGTGTGTGTGTGTGTGTGTGTGTGTGTGTGTGTGTGTGTGTGTATGTGTGTGTGTGTGCACGTGTGTAGTACTTCAACTCCATGTTAAACTTTTTTGGTCACCCTTATGACCAAATTTGTTCAGTGGCAGAAATGGCACCTGGCAGTTCTGGTGGATGGCTATAAAATAATGTTAGCATAGTTTTTTGGCACAGCTAGACAATAGTAGTTATCTTATATAAGTTATCTAGGTAGCTGAACTGTCAAAACTAAATTTGCAAATGCACTGGATGTTGAGGGAAAAGGGCACATCTGAATTTTAAAAATGTACATTGGAATTTTTGAATGTGGTTTTGTTCAGTGTCCCAGTGCACTAACACATTTTCAAATCTGTGTGCCAAACAAAACATCTCTACTTTTCAACATATAACATGACACATAAC
Source organism: Chanos chanos (assembly GCF_902362185.1). Classification (NCBI taxonomy): domain Eukaryota; kingdom Metazoa; phylum Chordata; class Actinopteri; order Gonorynchiformes; family Chanidae; genus Chanos; species Chanos chanos. Next base: position 48,783,711 of record NC_044500.1, read on the forward strand.
GTGTCTGTTTCATCCACGACTGCCAACCTTAAGTTTATTTATTTATTTATTTATTTTTGCTAATGGGACTTGCTGACATTGGCTGTTTTTTACAGACGACCATCACACAACATATTAAAATAGACTATATAGAGGTAACATAGGCTATTTATTAGCATGGCTAGATTTGTACCTGTGTCCTGTGGCATAATGATTGGCAGACACATTGACCAGCCTCTGTACTTACTAGTCGACGCATTTAGCCTAAATGGAAGTTATGCACTGAAGTTTGCAAGCTAATGCACTGCGTGGGATTTTGTTTCATATACAGTGACTGAGTTTTGCTTTTGGTCAAGCTTTTTCACCTTTGGTCAAGACTGCACAGCAAATAGTTAAACCACACGATCTTTAAAGGCCAGATTAAAAAAAAAAACTCAAAGTTCTCAAACAAAGGGGCTCAGACGAAGTGTGTATGAGCGCCCTCTTGTGGATGCGCTATCATAGTAATGACACTGGCTCTACGCCGAGAAATCACACCTACTAAGATGCATAATTTCCTGAGAAAACAGACAGAAAACAATACCTTTAAAAGTTGAATATTTTGGATTTTACAGTTTCATTAATGAAAGAATTCAGGTGTTGTTTCTGAATTCCCAGCTGAGATCCAGATTAGCTAACACAATAGTTACTCGTCACAGAACAATTACCTGTCATAGCACAATTACATGTCACCTGGCACCAAAAAATGACTTCAGATTACTTCAACGTTCAGATCCAGATACTGTTTCACGTATATCGAAACATACAAGATGATGAGAATGAATTTCTTCACTAATTTTGCTCTGCTCTGATGTTGTAGGGCTGATATTGTCATGGTTTTTTGGGGGGAGTTAGGAGTTGATGATATAACAATATTGCATTCTATTATTATAAAGGCAACACTGACAACACGCACATCCTGCTCCCAAACTTACCTATACTGTAACTCAACACTCACCTCCCATTCCCAAACTCACTTACCTATACTGTAACTTAACACACATACTTCTCCCAAACTGACTTACCTATACTGTATCTCAACACTCACATCCCGCTCCCAAACTCACTTACCTATACTGTAACTCAACACTCACCTCCCATTCCCAAACTCACTTACCTATACTGTAACTTAACACACATACTTCTCCCAAACTGACTCACCTATACTGTATCTCAACACTCACATCCCGCTCCCAAACTCACTTACCTATACTGTAACTTAACACACATACTTCTCCCAAACTCACTTACCTATACTGTATCTCAACACTCACATCCCGCTCCCAAACTGACTCACCTATACTGTATCTCAACACTCACATCCTGCTCCCAAACTCACTTACCTATACTGTAACTTAACACACATACTTCTCCCAAACTGACTCACCTATACTGTATCTCAACACTCACATCCCGCTCCCAAACTCACTTACCTATACTGTATCTCAACACTCACATCCCGCTCCCAAACTCACTTACCTATACTGTAACTTAACACACATCCTGCTCCCAAACTTACTTACCTATACTGTATCTCAACACTCACATCCTGCTCCCAAACTTACTTACAGCCTGGGGTGCTTTCATTTAAGGATGCTAAAGAGATTGGTTGTAAATTATAATGGATTGATTCAAGTCAGATCCAAGTGCATTGTCCTCAACCACAGTTTTACTCACACAGTCAGAGAGGTCCACAAGAACACATTAACAAACGCCTCTCAGTGAAGCAATGAGCGAATCCCTCATGTGATCTGTCATGTAAATGTGAGGAAGAGGTGACAGATGTGGTAACATCTTGACTAACCAGAGATGTGGTCCTGATTAAAATGGATGAAAACCAGGAATTCAGAAGACTGATACAATCTGTTAATCCACGGTATGACATACCCAGCTGCAAATAATTTTTCAAACACCACCACTCTGTCTGTACACCAAATGCTAGGAAGATATAGCAGGTAAAGTTCAATATGTGAAATTGACCGAATGATTTATGGTCAAATCGTACATTGGACTTGAGTCTCAAAATCCATTTCTTTTATGAAAGGAAACTGTGAAGTGTCCATCAGCAAACAAGCCGTCTTTCAATTATTATTTTTACTGCTGACTGATAAGTCCTATTTTCATTGTCACTGCAATATGAACATGAATGATAAACACATCGCAAAAGACTGCCTGAAACGCGAATAAGAAAAATTGTTTTATTTACATGCGACATGCATTCACACTCAGCATGCAAACATTTGACCTATCAGATGGAGCCCTAGATACATGGACCATGCATTTACACCATTTGGCCTATCAGATGATACCCCAGCTTGCCATTAGCTACCCTTAGATTGACTGGTGTCATTTTTGTGGCGACTGCGAGGTTAGCTAGCATGATGATTAAGACAGGAAAGAAGAGCGAGGAAAACGTGGTTGACGAAGACCTCGTGGTGAAAAAGAACAGCACTTCTGCAATTTGGAATTATTTTGGATTCAGGAGAGATGACTTTTTACTACAGCTGAGTATTAGGGCCACGTTAACAGAAAAAAAATCAGAGATTTCGAGAATAAGGTCGTAATATTACAAGAATGAAGATGTAATTTTACAAGAAAAAAGTAATATTACGAGAATAAAGTTGTCATTTTAGGCTATGTGTTATTTTAGAGGGGAAATATCAGAACAGCAGCCAGCCGCCTGCATTAAAATCAGGGAGGTGGAGCATCTTGTGTTATAGTTTAGTATAGGTTTCACAAATAACAAAACATCTTTTGGCACATCAGCACCACATTATCATAAGTACCTGGTAATATAATTTCCTAAAAACTATGTTTTTTTTTTCTCGAAATTTTATAATTTTATTCTTGTAATGTCATGATATTTTTTCTCGTAAAATTATGCCTTTATTCTCGTAAAATTACAACTTCTTTTCTTGAAATATTATGACTTTATTCTCATTAAATTATGACTTTATTCTCATAATATTATGACCTTTTCTCAATTGCAACCTTATTCTCGAAATCTCAAAATTTGTTTTTCCTAAATGTGGCCCTAATACTCTGTCCTATGCTACAAACACAGGCACTGTATAAAACATGCTGAAAAGTTTGCTCACTAAAAAATCGTTTGAAATCATTTATTTCATCTCTGTATTCAGTGGGCATAGGCTATTCAGTGTTTGGGGGTCTATGTTAGCAGTGTACCTATTAAAGCAGAAAGACATAGGAACTGTATAGCTAATATGCACTCTTCAATATTTGTTCATTGATAGCGAAGCATATCGTCATCACAATGTTGAACAATTTCATTGCACATTGCAGATTTTCCTCATATTGTGCAGGCCTAATTCTTTTATTTTTATTTTTAATACCCTTCTGTTGCGAGCAGTTTTCTTGCAGGCTTGTATGTTTTCTTGAAAGCGTGCAAATGAAGCACTATATAATTTCCAGCTTGGTTGTATGGTTCAGTAAATTGTTTTTTAAAAAAAATAGTGATAAATATCGTGACTCGTGATACTGCATGAAAATATTGTGATGCTATACTTTGGCTGTAACGCCCACCTCTAAGAGAGCCAACTTTAGGATGTGATGTGGATTGCTAGTCTTAGCTCTTTTTATATGTATGTTTGTATGTGTATAAAAGTGTATGAATGTAAGTATGAGTGAAAGTTCCATAGAGAGGAGGGTAAACGGATGAGGGCATGGGGCCTCTGTATGCATTATGTCTCTTAGTGTAAGGCTGTCTCATTTTAACACGCTGACAAGACCAGAATGTGGCCCACCCACAAACAGGAGAATTCAGAGAACAATTTAGCCCTGCTAGCAGCTCAGCTCTCTCAGTTTGTGTTTGTGATTTGTCTGTTAGATTTTGTTGCGTGGGTTTGTGTTATTTTGAGAGAGGAGTGGGTATGTTATTGATTATACCTGTTAGACAGCCTCACTCAAACTGCTTCCTGTGTGTGTGCGTGTGTGCGTGTGCATGTCTGTGTGTGTTTGTGTTTGAGTTTGTGTGTGAGCGTGTGCAGACATGGAAGTCATAGATCTCTCTCTCTCTCTCTCTCTCTCTCTCTCTCTCTCTCTCTTCTACTACTAACCCAGGAAAGACAGACACCCACACAAACGCTGTGAGCTGGAGTGAATTATCTCAAGATGATTTTAATGAACTCTTCTCTTCTTTTCTCCTGAGGTTGTTGGGGTTTTTTTGGGGTTTTTTGGTTTTTTTTTGCAGAACCTTTTGTTGTGGTTTAGGGGTTCAGAATTTTTTACATAAATTGTTCCCTGTACCACTCTACACTCTTTCTCTCCCTGTCTTCCAGTCTCTCTCCTTCTCTCTCTCACTTTCTTTCTCTCCCTGTCTCTATAAAATATAACAGGACACAGAATTTCTCTCTTTCTTTCTTTCTTTCTTTCTTTCTTTCTTTCTTTCAGGTAAAATGATTGCTTACAGTTTTAATGAAAATGTGAGGCCAAAGTCTGAGAGACAGTCTAACCTGTGACCACACATAAATACCTAACACATTTAAGTCATGTGGTTCAATTAAAAGACAATAGGGAACTCACAGTTACCATGGCAACAGGAGCACTGTCACCAGCCTTTTGTTGTGCTCAGAGGCAGACATTATAACACTCCATGACTGACTCATAGTAGTGTAAAATGTAGATAAAAAGTATTTTTCAGACGAGTTTACAAATATTCTCCATCTCTATCTCCTCTATCTCTTCTTCTTCTTCTTCTTCTTCTTCTTCCCTCTTTTTCTGTCCCTTTGTTCTGAGGCATTTGGTCCAATGACAGATGACATGTTGTGAGGTATCAGACAATTACATAAAATCACATGAAGTTGAATCACATAATTCAGACATTAAACGCATCTGAATAATGCATCTCTCTCTCTCTCTGTCTCTCTCTCTCTCTCTCTCTCTGTCTCTCTCTCTCTGTCCTGTCCTGTCCCTCTGTCTCTCTGTCTCTCTCTCTGTCTCTCTGTCTCTCTCTCTGTCTCTCTCTCTGTCTCTCTCTCTCTCTCTGTCTCTCTCTCTCTGTCCTGTCCTGTCCTGTCCTGTCCCTCTCTCTCTCTCTCTGTCTCTCTCTCTCTGTCCTGTCCTGTCCTGTCCTGTCCTGTCCCTCTCTTCGGCCTCCTTTTTAATCTTTCTTGGCTCAGCTCCTCTCCCCTGAGCAGGGGCATGCCTTCTCTTTTCAGCTGCTGTCAGTAGACACATTTCTGTGATTATTTTTGGCGGAAGTTCATGTTTCTAACTTTGTTCTGGCCCTCTGCCCCCACCCTCTCACTCCCGTCTCCTCCCCTGTGTGCCGCAGACCTGTTGTGGCTTTGGCTCAGGACTTCGCCTGTCTAGTCACTTCCTCCATATCAAAGGAAAAGACCCACTGTGCATCTCTGCTCTGTGGCTTTGGGGGCATTTACCCCAGCGCCTTGACACGAACATCACATAAATTCACTCAGCCCCTTCTCTGATTGTCGGATCCCGGATTAACCGTAACCCTAGTGTATAAACCAGTATGGGTGAGTGATAACAGAAACCAGCTGTTAGTATGGTTTACTATCAGGGGTGAATATAACCTCCTGGCTTTGATGAATACCCGGTGTCATTAAATATAGTTTGGTTTTATATGATGGTTCCCATGTGTATCGTGTAAAGGTGGTGTAGGAACAGAAGTCTTGAGTACTGACTGTAACCCTAAAGATTGGATAACTGACAGCAATGTAAGTCTTCAGTACTGACCGTAACCCTAAAGACTGAATAACTGACAGCAATATAAGTCTTCAGTACTGACCGTAACCCTAAAGACTGGATAACTGACAGCAATGTAAGTCTTCAGTACTCACCATAACCCTAAAGACTTAATAACTGACAGCAATGTAAATCTTCAGTACTGACCGTAACCCTAAAGACTGGATAACTGACAGCAATGTAAGTCTTCAGTACTGACCGTAACCCTAAAGACTGGACAACTGACAGCAATGTGAGTCTTCAGTACTCACCATAACCCTAAAGACTGGATAACTGACAGCAATGTAAGTCTTCAGTACTGACCATAACCCTAAAGACTTAATAACTGACAGCAATGTAAATCTTCAGTACTGACCGTAACCCTAAAGACTGGATAACTGACAGCAATGTAAATCTTCAGTACTGACCGTAACCCTAAAGACTTAATAACTGACAGCAATGTAAATCTTCAGTACTGACCGTAACCCTAAAGACTGGATAACTGACAGCAATGTAAATCTTCAGTACTGACCGTAACCCTAAAGACTGGACAACTGACAGCAATGTAAGTCTTCAGTACTGACCGTAACCCTAAAGACTGGATAACTGACAGCAATGTAAGTCTTCAGTACTCACCATAACCCTAAAGACTGGATAACTGACAGCAATGTAAGTCTTCAGTACTGACCGTAACCCTAAAGACTGAATAACTGAGAGCAATGTAAGTCTTCAGTACTGACCGTAACCCTAAAGACTGGACAACTGACAGCAATGTAAAACCTCAGAATAAACAGACACTGGCCAACTCAAAGATAATATTTTAATTATGACAAAGAAGATGACTATAGTAGTTGTTTAGTGTGGATGGGATACCAGGGGATAAAATAAAAACATCAAAGAACAGAGAAACTGAAGGTTTGTATGGGATTTACGACAAATGCATACACTTGACATTACTGCATTTAGTGTGTGCTGGGAGTTCTGTAGATCTTGTATGTCAAAGCACTAATAAACAAAATGATAAGGTAGGAAAATGACCCACAAACTGACGTCGAATACATACCACACATTTGAAATATAAAATCAATTAAAAATCCCACCACACTGGTCCACTTTACAACATTGCTCCATCAGAGGTGGCAAAAGTAAAAGTAGAAGTACTCTTGCTAAAAGAAGTACTCTAAGTAGAGTTAAACTGACAACCATTTTTGTAAATTGTAAGCGAGTGACTATTTTACTCTTACTTAACTGGTTTTCAGGAGGAGTATTTTAACTCTACTGAGAGTTTTTTTTTTATTTAGCAGAACTACTTCTACTTTTACTTTTGTCACCTCTGGAGGGCACACAGAGAATGGTTAGCAAACCAGTAAGTAAAGCAAACCACATCAACACAGAGCCACTACTTAATGCTACACCAGCAGTGATGCTTTGGGTTCAAACCCACAACCTTCCTGTTTTTCCCCCTGCCACTGTAGCACTCCCATTCCACACACACGCTCCACTGAGGCACAAATGTGGGTTGAACCTGTGGTCTTCAGTTTACAAGACCAGCACCCCGTGTGTGATGTAATCAGGCAGTAGATGGAGGTACAGAGTTTGATTAGTGTGGAGAGCAGACAGATCAAAGCAGCAAACTCGCTCCATCTCGCCCTGCGGCTGTTTGTCCATGCTCTACACCATAGATTACACTCCTTACCGATGCCTTACTGCAATCAGAAACATTACAATTTATTATTTCAGATATGTACCTCAATTCTCTATCGAATCCCAGCGAAACATGCGTCTGTGGTTGTGTTCCTAAGGTAACTGTATATTTCTGCTCCATTAGGCCAGTGATATGACTTTTGATGTGTCATCAGTCATTGGAGGTAGCCAGCTGGCAGGCGGAGTTCTGTTTGTAGAACATTCTTTTGACAGCCAGAATGCATGTAAAGACCACGTGTAGCGTTTTTATTTCTCTCTTGTCGTTGCATGTTGCGATAAGTAAAGTCTCTCAATCAAATCCTCAGGCATTTCTCATTCTCTCTCTTCTTCCTCTCTGTGCTTCTCCAGTCCTCTGTCCTCCTTCTCACAAACTTTATTAACCACAAACTTAGAGGGACAGCTTCTCTCTCTCTCTCTCTCTCTCTCTTTCTCTCTCACACACACACACAGTCCTGTTATAGTCATGTAACGTGTTGGGTCATGTCTGGACTGTGTTGGTGTCCATGACGATGACCTCCTGACACAGGGGGTGTGTACCATGCCCAAAAGTGGCTGCTTAAAGGTGCAGGTGTGTTTAGATGGCAGGGACATTGTTACACTGTAGTGGGTGGACCACACCATTCGACTCTGAAGAATTAAGGTTAGAATTGAATGAAGGCCAGTGCTACTGTCAGAAAGACAACTTAAACACAGCTGTAATGATAGTGTACCTGTATAGTGACCTCCCTATTACTGTCAGACAGAGAGAGGGAGGGGACAGAGGGGTGAGGAACCTTCAGAAGGACAAAGACAATGCGATTCCTTAAACCATTTAAAATGATTTACAGAGCACTCAGATAACGGATGAATCATTTGCAGTCTGGGTAATGTAGTGTGGTAATGGAGCAGACTGGATCAGACCAGTCTTTGATGAAATGCTGGTTGTGTTATTTTGGGGTTTGGGGTATGAGTGTTAGCAGCTGGTGATTTGGCCATTAAAGTGCAGAGTTTTGGAGCTTGTCTTAAGCGGTTTCTGTGGATGCTCATTTAGCTGAGTTTTTCTCACATCAGTCAGGTTCAAACATTTGGCCACAAGTGAAAATACATTTTACTGCCACATATCTCTGAGTTACCCAAAATAATATAAAACAAGCAACAGTTTTTTAGGATCATTTTAGGAGAACCCTGTATTATTTCAGCTTTACAGATAATAAGTCAACCACAATACAAATGCACGTGTGCGTGTTCATGTCATAATGTGTGTGTGTGTGCGTGTGTGTGTGTGTGTGTGTGTGTGTGTGTGTGTGTGTGTGTGTGTATGTGTATGCGTGTGTGTGCGTGTGTGTGTGTGTATGAGTTTGTGTGTATGTGTGTGTGTCTTAGCTGACATTTGGACTGTATTGTGGTTGTGGGAAGAGAAGTATTTAGGCAAATATTTACAAATGACAAATATTTTCATTTGGTGGTTTTTTCAGTGTTTTCTAAATCTAAATAAATGGGATTCATTTAAAGTGTATTGTGTCTTTTTCTTTTCACTGAAATGGTGAATTCTCTTGAAGGAAGTACCTAACCACACTCTGTATTTATTATGTTAGCCTCTGTGTGTGTGTGTGTGTGTGTGTGTGTGTGTGTGTGTGTGTTTGGGAGCAGCTGAACATTAATGACTGGTTTTCTCTGGGATTCAATCGGTACTGTTTGTAACAGATTAGAGGAGCTTGTGTCAGACACCTAAAGCAAACAAGGGTGTAGATTCCAGCCTAACCTGGAGGCCAGTATCCACTCACAGCACTCAACCAGGACGATCTAGAGTACAAATCATTGACTCCTCAAAGAATGACCAGAAACATACTCTCACCTAAACACACGCACACTCTCACCTAAACACACACACACTCTCACCTAAACACACACGCACTCTCACCTAAACACACACACACTCTCACCTAAACACACACACACTCTCACCTAAACACACTTACCCAGACACACACTCACACACTTACCTACACACACACTCACCTAAACACACACACACACTCTCACCTAAACACACACACACACTCACCTAAACACACACACACACTGTCACCTAAACACACACACACTCTCACCTAAACACACACACACACTCACCTAAACACACGCACACTCTCACCTAAACACACACACACACTCTCACCTAAACACACACACACTCTCACCTAAACACACACACACACTCACCTAAACACACACACACACTCACCTAAACACACACACACACTCTCACCTAAACACACACACACTCTCACCTAAACACACGCACACACTCACCTAAACACACACGCACACTCTCACCTAAACACACTTACCCAGACACACACTCACACACTTACCTACACACACACTCACCTAAACACACACACACACTCACCTAAACACACACACACACTCTCACCTAAACACACTTACCCAGACACATACTCACACACTTACCTACACACACACACACACCTAAACACACACTCACCTAAACACACTTACCCAGACACACACTCACACACTTACCTACACACACACTCACCTAAACACACGCACACACTTAAACACACACACACTCTCACCTAAACACACACACACACTCACCTAAACACACGCACACTCTCACCTAAACACACACACACACTCTCACCTAAACACACACACACTCTCACCTAAACACACACACACACTCACCTAAACACACACACACACTCACCTAAACACACACACACACTCTCACCTAAACACACACACACTCTCACCTAAACACACGCACACACTCACCTAAACACACACGCACACTCTCACCTAAACACACTTACCCAGACACACACTCACACACTTACCTACACACACACTCACCTAAACACACACACACACTCACCTAAACACACACACACACTCTCACCTAAACACACTTATCCAGACACACACTCACACACTTACCTACACACACACTCACCTAAACACACACACACACTCACCTAAACACACTTACCCAGACACACACTCACACACTTACCTACACACACGCTCACCTAAACACACACACACACTCACCTAAACACACTTACCCAGACACACACTCACACACTTACCTACACACACACACTCACCTAAACACACGCACACTCTCACCTAAACACACTTACCCAGACACACACTCACACACTTACCTACACACACACTCACCTAAACACACACACACACTCACCTAAACACACACGCACACTCTCACCTAAACACACTTACCCAGACACACACTCACACACTTACCTACACACACACTCACCTAAACACACACACACACTCACCTAAACACACACGCACACTCTCACCTAAACGCACTTACCCAGACACACACTCACACACTTACCTACACACACACTCACCTAAACACACACACACACTCACCTAAA
>NC_044500.1:48802057-48807057 GCF_902362185.1 Chanos chanos
ACTCGTATGGGGACCATTCACAGGTCAGTACTTGCAAACACGAACCAATTACAGAACTTTGTATTCAGATCAATTTTAGAAAATATTCAAAAATAATGAATTATAAGTGCTATGATTTGTGTATTTCTCTCTGTCTCAGGAACTGATGTGCAGACGGTGGACTTGCCTGGTGACAGTGAGAGTCATGTCCTGGAGAGTTTACAGTCAGATACTGAATACATCGTCACTGTCATAGGCCTTTACAATGACAACACGGAAGGCCCTGCCGCCACTGCCCGCTTTAAACTGGGTACGTACACACACACACACACACACACACACACACACACACACACATACACACACAAATAAATATACACGCACACACATACTTACACACACACACACACACACACAGAAACACACGTTCACATACAAATACACATACACACAGGCACTCACACACATATACACACAGACACACACGCACACTAATCAGACACACACACACACACAGAGACACTTACACACGCACACACACTAATACACACACACATGTACAAACTCATTCAAATGCTGCCTTTAATTACAGCCCTGACTCATTGTCTGTGAGACCAAAACATCAGAGTTACTCTGGGTTCCTGTCTGCTCTAATGAACAGGCCACAGCAGGGTGTGTCTGGGACAAGAGAGACAGACAGACAGGCAGAGAGAGATAGACAGAGATAGGGAGAGGGAGAGACACTGAGATGTGAGTGTGTATAGAGTCTGTCGTGGATCAAAGCTGTTGTTTTTTGAAAGAAAAAAAGTTATGTGTTGGCTGTGTGTTGATTAACTAAAGGTTGCGATTTGGTTCAGTACATCCTTGAATGAAAGTTGTGTCTTGGTTAAGCAAAGGTTATATTTTCGTTGGGGAATGGCACTGTGTTTTGTTTTTTAATTTCAGATCGATCACAGCAGCAGGTCTTGCGTGCAACCGCCTTAAATCCGAGCACCATCCGCCTGACCTGGAACCTCATACCAACCGCTAGAGGGTACCGCCTGGAGTGGAGACAGGGACAGGGTGAGACACACACACACACACACACACACACACACACACACACACAGATGGGCACAAATACATCAAAAAGTATCTTGTTACAAATTACAAATGCTTGCTCATCAAATGTATCAAAATAAAATACAAAATACTAGTGTGAGAAAATGCTCCTAGACAAGAGTTAGATGATGACTGACTGATTGATTGACTGATTGACTAACTGATTGATTGACTGATTGATTGACTGATTGATTGACTGATTGATTGACTGATTGACTGACTGATTGATTGACTGATTGATTGCCTGATTGATTGACTGATTGACTGACTGATTGATTGACTGATTGATTGACTGATTGATTGATTGACTGATTGATTGACTGATTGATTGACTGATTGATTGACTGATTGATTGATTGACTGATTGATTGACTGATTGACTGATTGATTGATTGACTGATTGATTGACTGATTGATTGACTGATTGATTGACTGACTGATTGATTGACTGATTGATTGACTGATTGATTGACTGATTGATTGATTGACTGATTGATTGACTGATTGATTGACTGATTGATTGACTGATTGACTGACTGATTGATTGACTGACTGATTGACTGATGGATTGACTGATTGATTGATTGACTGATTGACTGACTGATTGATTGACTGATTGACTGATTGATTGACTGATTGATTGACTGATTGATTGATTGACTGATTGACTGACTGATTGATTGACTGATTGATTGACTGATTGATTGACTGATTGATTGACTGATTGATTGTAACTGTTGTATGGTCCTCCCACCACAGGAGGCAGAGTGCAGAGTCAGTCTTTCCCTCGCAGCACAACCAGCTATGACCTTAGAGGACTGCAGCCTGGAACTGAGTACATCGTGACGCTTTTCACTCTGTATGAAGGACGAGAGGAGGCCACGCCCGTCTCTGGCACATCCACTGGCACAGGTTAGCGTTTACATCCAGATACACATACACAAACCACACACACACAAACACACACTCACTCAAAAACCACACACACAATCAAAAACGACACAAGCACACACACACAAATGCACACACATTCACAAATCACACACACACATGTGCGTGCGCACACACACACACACAACCACAAACCTCATAAACACACACGCGCACACGCACAACCATAGACACACGTGTGCACACTCACACACAGATGTACACACTGATTATGGTAATTATAAATATTGTAAGCATTTTTGTATCACTAGCATGGTTACTGTGTGTACCATCTGTGTATTGCAATGCATTGATATAACACTGTGTATACAATGTGTGTGTGTGTGTGTGTGTGTGTGTGTGTGTGTGTGTGTTGTTGGGTGGCCAGGTGGGCCATCTGTGGGACGTGTCACAAACCTGCGTGTGTTGGAGTCCCAGGGCAACGCGGTGAGAATGGGCTGGACTGGGGTTGCCGGGGCAACGCAGTATAGCATCCTCATTATCAACACAGAAAGTAAGTGACCAGAGAGAAAGAAAGAAAGAAAGAAAGAAAGAAAGAAAGAAAGAAAGAAAGAAAGAAAGAAAGAAAGAAAGAAAGAAAATGGCCTTAAGGAAACGTTTTAAAGACTGTTATGATGTTGTTGTCTCAGACATTTTCTGATCCAGCCACACCCAGCTCAATGTAACCACACCAAAATCAACTTGGCTGCTGCTCTAGACTTGTCTCATAAAACACATCAGTGGCTGGTCATGAAAGGAAACACACCTGCTGACAGGGTGAAGGGTGTGCCCACGTTCTGTCGGAATCCAGGTTTTGAATGGGTCAGGGTGGAGTGGAGGATCCTTGGGGATTTGGTGATGGGTGTTGAAGTAGAAATGTAGCTTTATTCTGATGAGACTGGAGAGTTCTGTCTGTCAGGACACCAGCAAAAAAAAATCTCATACACACCAACGATATGAAACAAATTACAACCATAACCAGAGTTTTGTGTCTGATAACAGTTCTTACATTGGGGATTTCTGATACAGGTTAATATTTTGTTAAAGAGAGACAAAATAAAACCCCTAGTGTTAGTCTATATTTTGCAATATTTTAAATATGACCAGAATTCTCTTTAATAAATGTCATGATGCATCATAGTGTCATTAGATAGTAAACGATGCATCACTCTGAAAACATAAATCCATGCAGATTCGTTTAAACACTGTCAGCAGCATATTACACATGCATCTGTTTGAAATCTTCCACTCAATACTCATGCATAAGGTGAAAACGGCTGAACTCAGTTAATTCTGTGTGTCACATGCAGGTGAGGTGAGGTGTTGGGATGTCATTTGGGGAAACAGAGTTGGGAAGCTCTACAGGAGCTTGATTAATAAAAATGTGAAGATGTAAAGGTTTTAAGACATGAACCTGGATATACAAGACACATTTTTGGTTGGACAGCGTTTATAACCTTCGATACATGTACATGGGTTTGCTTTGTCAAACTGATCAGTCCAGACGTCACCTGACTGAGACCTTATCTGTTTGACCCTCACCTCCTTCTCCCAGCTGGAACAGAGAGGAGCCAGGTCGTACCTGGCAACCAAACGACCCTCGACCTCCGTGATCTGGAAGAGGGCGTGTCCTACGGCGTCAGTGTGACGGCAAGGGTGGGGAACGCCGAGGGAGCCCCTGTAACAGTTTATATCACAGCAGGTGTGTGGAGTGTGTGTGTGTGTGTGTGTGTGTGTCTTTCTGTCTTTTTAAACTCCTGTTATTTCCTGAGTACTTGCAAGGTTTGTGAAAACAACCTCCAGATCTGACAGTTACCTGAGTTTCAATGATCAAAACTTTGCTTTGCTCCAAGACAAGAGTTAGATGATGACTGATTGATTGACAGATTGATTGATTGATTGATTGATAGATTGATTGATTGACTGACTGACTGATTGATGTGCAGAACAAGGGCCAGGCAGGGTGACCAACCTGCGCGTGACCAATGCCAACAGCCGGCGAATCAGGATCGAATGGACGGTGGTTTCTGGGGCAACAGGCTACAGGGTTACCTGGCGACAAGGCAACAGTAGGTGGAGCCAATTGTATTTGGAACTTGTTCTGAAAAGCTGAAACATCAAAAGACTTTGAGATGTGTTTTATTTCTCTCACTCCACCCTTCTCTCTCAGGAGCAGAGCAGTCTCGTCTGTTGGGTCCAGAGGTCGGTTCATTTCTTATCGAGGGCTTGCAGCCCGATGAAACCGTCATTGTGGGCGTGGCTGCCGTGATAAACGGTCAGACTGGGGAAGTGGCCACCGTCTCCACGAGGACCAGTAGCTACACAGGGGCCGTTACCGAACTGCGCGTCCTTGATGTTACCACCACCACCATACGGATATCCTGGCAACCCGTCGCCAATGCATCAGGATATAAGATCACATGGCGCCGTGGCAATGGTAGGCATGACAACCTCAGCTTGTGTTTGAAGCTTGCAAAAAAATTTGAGAATCAAATGTCATTGTTCAGGCTTTAAGCTTTGCATTCCTTTCTACGTGAGGTTAAATACTGATTGCATTTCACAGCGGATTGAGAAATAGACAGAAAATGTAGTTCCACTCTGTCGACATTCATCACGGTTCCACTCCGTCAGAGCTAACTCACCCTTGCTCTTGTTTTGCTCTCTTTCAGGAGCTGAGGGTTCCCAGACCGTGGCCAGAGGCGTCAACTCCTACACCATCCAGGGGCTGCAGGGGGACTCAGACTACAGAGTGTCAGTCTTCGCTGTGATTGGCTCTCGAGAAGGAAGTGCAGCCACCCTGAACGTCAGGACAGGTACAAGCTCATGAGTCGAGTTTTGGAGTGTTACAGCATAATATCTGTGTCACCATGGAAACTCACTGTCTCGATGTTAACCGTTTAGATTCCAAAGAGACAACCGTGGACAAGGTAACGAACGTGCAGGTCCAAGAAGCACAGGGGGAGGTGGTCAGAGTGTCCTGGGTTGGAGTT
>NC_044500.1:48812057-48817057 GCF_902362185.1 Chanos chanos
TTTTTAAGTCATCACCCTGTAAATTTCTAAAATCTGTGTGCGTGTGTGTGTGTGTTTAGTGTGTGTGGACGGACGTCTGGACGTGGTGTTTCTAGTACCAGCGTCTCAGGATCGTAGGAGTCTTGAGGAACCTATTCTCTCCCTGCTCACCAGTGCTGCTGGTTCCCTCACTACCATTGGAGCCAGGGACTCTCAGGTAAATGTCTGCCCAGGCTCAGAGAGCCCAAAATGGACTCCAGGCACAGATGGAGGGGCTGACCTCTGGAATTATGCGTGGTTGTGGGTTGGATTTGGGTCTAGATGGTTTCATTACAACTCAAGAAATACGTTCAAGAGCTCTAAGGCTCTTTGTAGAAATGCATAAGTAAATCTCATATATATTTTTTAATTTGTTGTGTCAGTTGAAAGGAGTGGATGTGTGTGTGTGTGTGTGTGTGTGTGTGTGTGTGTGTAATGTATTTTCCTGTGAGTATATGTGTTGGTGCAGGAGGTGGATGGCTGTGTTGCACTGATGGTTACATTGATGTAATGTCTTTTGTGTCCAGATGGGGGTGGTAGTGTACAGTGCAGAACCCAAAGTACGCTTCCTCCTCAATCGCCATAGCAACAGTGAAACTCTACTACAGGAGATCCTGTCCACTCCATTTACTGAACGGCCAGGAAATAACATCGGTCTGTATGTGTGTGTGTGTGTGTGTGTGTGTGTGTGGGTGTGTGTGTGTGTGTGTGTTAATGTGAATGAGTGTGGGTATGTTTGTTTTTTTTGGTGAAAAAGTATGTATACCTCTGTGTTGAACTTATCTCTTGAGAGCACCTGTGTTTTTGTGGCCTCTGTGTGTGTGTGTGTGTATGTGTGTGTGGGTGTGTGTGTGTGTGTGTGTGTGTGTGTGCGCACGCAGGCCAGGCATTGACGTTTGCTAGTCAGTACCTATTGACTGTGTCCGCGGGCCGTAGGCCTCGTGTGCCTGGTGCAGTCGTCATCATCGCAGATGAGAAATCTACAGACAACATCACTCGACCTGCTGCAGCTGTCAGGGCCACAGGTAACACACACACACACACTCACGCATAACACACACCCACACACACACACACACTCACGCATAACACACACACACACCCTATTTCGCTCTCCCTCCCTCTCTCTGTCTCTCTTACTCTCTCTTACACACACACACACATGCACAACACACACACACACACACACACTCAGACCCACACACACACAACACAAACACACCACACCGCACACACCACACACACTCAGACCCACACACACACACACACACAGGCTGTGTAAGAGACAGACTCCCCTGATGCAGGTGTGACGGTGTTGGCGGTGGGCATTGGACGTGCGGATGCTGAAGAGCTGAGACGGGCAGTGACTGACGGCAGCACCCAGAACCTTCTGTACGCAGCCGACGCCAGACAGCTCTACAGCCTCCACCCAGACCTGGCAGATCTCCTCTGTGGCATTGCCCGAGGCACTGGCATCGTGGTTAGTCACACTCCACTGCTTTCCTTATAGCAGTTACACTGGCTGTACTGGTGACCAGTCACCTCAGTTATACCGCTTAAACTAAACATGAGGGTCATACCATTCCATGCTGATTATTACGGTTGTACTGGTCATAATGGTTTTGCCAGGCTGTCGTGACTTCACTTAACAACCTGCCAGTGCTAGGTATGCTGATCTACACTGGTGACACAGGTTTAACTGTTGATGCTGGTTATACTGGTCATGCTGGTTATATGCAGCTTGTACAAATCAAATGGGTCTTGATGGTTTCTCTGGTCTTACTGGTTCCTCTGGTTATAATAGTCACTCTGATTGTAATTGTTTGTATAGGAGCCAAAATGAACCTTTTGTTATATTAGTTTTAATTGCACCCTCTACAGGCCTGGAGAGTAATGTTCTCAGGGGGATGATAAAATACCTGGTCAGGAGAGGGCCAGGTTTGGCTGATTGGAGGCAACAGCTTCTTAAGTCTGTGTCTTGCTGTGCTGCCGCCTTCTACTCAACTTTATACTTTGCATAGCGTTTATCTTATTATTTTCATATTCTTTTTGATGTGAACCCCAAGCCTGGAATAAAGCTTATAACTTTGAGTTCACCCTATTTCTATTTCTGGACATTCCTTTTTCGTTGCTGCATGGCCAGGACGGTCAGTGAAGGATCAGTACTGTCAGTCAGTCATCAGAGTGGTGACTAAAGGTTATTACAGTTCCTCTGGTCAGTGAAGGATCAGTACTGTCAGTCAGTCATCAGAGTGGTGACTAAAGGTTATTATAGTTCCTCTGGTCAGTGAAGGATCAGTACTGTCAGTCAGTCATCAGAGTGGTGACTAAAGGTTATTATAGTTCCGCTGGTCAGTGAAGGATCAGTACTGTCAGTCAGTCATCAGAGTGGTGACTAAAGGTTATTATAGTTCCTCTGGTCAGTGAAGGATCAGTACTGTCAGTCAGTCATCAGAGTGGTGACTAAAGGTTATTATAGTTCCGCTGGTCAGTGAAGGATCAGTACTGTCAGTCAGTCATCAGAGTGGTGACTAAAGGTTATTATAGTTCCTCTGGTCAGTGAAGGATCAGTACTGTCAGTTAGTCACCAGAGTGGTGACTAAAGGTTATTATAGTTCCTCTGGTCAGTGAAGGATCAGTACTGTCAGTCAGTCATCAGAGTGGTGACTAAAGGTTATTACAGTTCCTCTGGTCATAATGGTTCCTCTGGTTATAGCAGTAATGCTTGTCAGTATATAGTTCTTCTACTGGTCTCATTATCATTGGTGCATTAATTAAACGTGTCTTAAAGGAAACTGTACTTGTCAAGGTAAGCTGGTAAAACTGGTCAGGCAGTTATTACTGTAGTGACCCAATCACTTCATACTCTCAGCAGTCCCAGTATATGGGCCCAGTCTAAGTACATACCTTTATCACTGCCTGTGTGACACACCCCAGGCTGCTCTAACTGGCAGACAGAAGCATGCAAGCTGTGTGTGTCAGAGACAGTGCAGTGCACTGGAGACTCAGTAGCACTGTGATTATTATGTGTTATGTTTCTTCATAATGTTTAATAATGTGTGTTGGTCTGACACAGGCTCCAGGACCAGAACAGTGTACTGTTCAGTGTCCACGGGTGAGTGACTACAACACATACATATAATCACACACACACACACACACATGCACACACACACACACACACACACACACACAGTCAACTGGAGTGTGTATAATACGTAATACTGTTAATGTGTGATAATATTGTGTTACTCTTTCCTCCACAGGGTGAAAAAGGTGACCAGGGACAGAAGGTAACGGCATCACACACCGATCAGTGACTGGCTATAGATCTCCCTGACATATCATATATGTCATGATCTATTGATAAGTTATTGAGATTTATGTTTAAAATAATTACGTTTATAGGTAATTGGGATGATGTAGTCACTATTAAATCACAAGAAATAGGTGTTAGGTGATTGATCGGTGTGTTGAGTGATTGGGAAATGTTTTGGTGTATGTATAGGGTGAAAGAGGAAGAGATGGAGCTGATGGCAGGAAAGGAGAACCTGTAAGTATTTTTTCACATCGTCTGTATCATCTCTCTGATCATGTCTGACATGCACTGCAGTGCTTCTATTAAATATGTATTTGTGTGTGTGCACGCGTGTGTGTGTGTCTGTTCATTTGTGTGTGTGTGTGTGTGTGTGTGTCTGTTCGTTTGTATGTGTGTGTGTGTGTCTGTTTGTGTGTGTGTGTGTGTGTGTGTGTGTGTGTGCGCGCGCGTGTGTGTGTGTGTGTGTTTTGTTTCAGGGTCGTGATGGATTGCCAGGCAGAGATGGCCCCAGAGGTCCAGAGGGGCCTCCAGGTCCTCCAGGCCCCAGCACTGGACCTTCAGGAGGAGTGAGAGGGGAGAAAGGAGAGAGAGTGAGTAAAACACACACACACACACACACACACACACATACATACATGTATGTATGCCTGTATGTATGTATGAGATGGCTTTTCTGTTTTTACTTGCTGAATTATTAATCTAACCTTGAAAGAAGAAGGAACATGAAAAGGAGAAGAACATATGAAACAATTCTTGCTCTGTCTCTGTTTCTGTCTCTGTCTCTCTGTCTCTGTCTCTCTGTCTCTCTGTCTCTGTCTTTGTCTCTGTCTTTGTCTTTGTCTTTGTCTTTGTCTTTGTCTTTGTCTCTGTCTCTGTCTCTGTCTCTGTCTCTGTGTCTCTGTCTCTGTCTCTGTCTCTGTCTCTGTCTCTGTCTCTGTCTCTGTCTCTGTGTCTCTGTGTCTGTGTCTCTGTCTCTGTCTCTGTCTCTGTCTCTGTGTCTCTGTGTCTGTGTCTCTGTCTCTGTCTCTGTCTCTGTCTCTCTGTCTCTGTCTTTGTCTTTGTCTTTGTCTCTGTCTCTGTCTCTGTCTCTGTCTCTGTCTCTGTCTCTGTCTCTATGTCTCTATGTCTCTGTGTCTCTGTCTTTGTCTCTGTCTGTGTCTCTGTGTCTCTGTGTCTCTGTGTCTCTGTCTCTGTCTCTGTCTCTGTCTCTATGTCTCTGTGTCTCTGTCTTTGTCTCTGTCTCTGTCTCTGTCTCTGACTCTGTCTCTGTCTCTGTCTCTGTCTCTGTCTCTGACTCTGTCTCTGTCTCTGTCTCTGTCTCTGTGTCTCTGTGTCTCTGTCTCTGTGTCTCTGTCTCTGTCTCTGTCTCTGTCTCTGTCTCTGTCTCTGTCTCTGTGTCTCTGTGTCTCTGTGTCTCTGTGTCTCTGTCTCTGTCTCTGACTCTGTCTCTGTGTCTCTCAGGGTTTCCCAGGTGTGGATGGTAGTCCTGGTGTCCCAGGGCGTCCAGGTTCCCCAGGTCTGGCTGGAGCTCCGGTCAGTTCACATAATAAACCAGCCAATGAGAGATACGGAAGTCTTCTCAGTGTACCGCAGGACAGACACAGACTGTCATTCATACTCATGTCATATGGTGTGACTGACTATGACCGATGTGCTTCTAAGT
>NC_044500.1:48829557-48837057 GCF_902362185.1 Chanos chanos
GGGATTTTTTTGGTTCTATGGAAAGTCAAATGAGCCCATTCAGTGTGTGTGTGTGTGTGTGTGTGTGTGTGTGTGTGTGTGTGTGTGTACAGGGAGAAAGAGGGGCTGCAGGTTTGGACGGCCGTAATGGTCAGGATGGAAAACCAGGCCAACCAGGACCAGCTGGTTTACAGGTGTGGACACAAACACACACACATACGCACACACAGCCTGGTGTTTTCTAAGAATACTCTGGTAACCACAGTGACTTTTTTTCAGGGTGACCCAGGAAAACAAGGAGCACCTGGGAGAGATGTAAGTGAATTTCTCTCTCACTCTCTCTCTCTCTCTCTCTCTCTCTCTCTCCTGGCAAATGAAAGTTTTTTTTCTCTGCAGTGTCCTCCAGGAGGCATCTTTACCCAATTTACAATTTACCATTTAGCATTTAGCAGACGCTTTTAGCCAAAGCGACTTACAATCAGTGCATCAGTCGGATTCCTAATACCTCATGAGCATACATCGCAAAAAAGACTGAGCGTCAATTTACTCCTTCGTATTGCGCCCTGGAATTCTTAGACAAACATAGATACAAGACAAGGGTTTTTTTTTGTTTTTTTTGTTTTTTTTAAAGGGGGGTTAGGCTTAGGGGAATAGGTGGGTTCTGAAGAGGTGGGTTTTCAGTTTCTTGCGGAAGATGGTGAGGGATTCCGCAGTCCTAACTGCATGAGGGAGGTCGTTCCACCGACGGGCAATGGCGGAGAAGGCGTGGTCGGGAGGAGCGGCTGCTGGGTTCCCGAACTGAGGGGACCTTCAGCTGGCCAGAGATCGTAGAGCGGAGGGTTCCAGTAGTGGTATATGGAGTTATTAGGGACTGAAGGTATGATGGGGCGGAGCCTCTTGTTGCCTGGTAGGCCAGCACCAGTGTCTTGAATTGGATGCGGGCAGCTACCGGAAGCCAGTGGAGCGCAGTAAGCAGTGGAGTGACATGAGAGTGCTTAGGGAGGTTGAAGACCAGGCATGCAGCGGCGTTCTGCACGAGCTGGAGTGGCCTGATGGCGCAGGTCGGTAAACCAGCCAGTAGAACGTTGCAGTAGTCCAGGCGGGAGATGACAAGCGCTTGGACAAGCGCTTACCCCTCAAATGCCTGACCCCACATTTCAAATGTCTGAATTTTTGTTATTGCTTAGGGTTACAATGGCTTCCCTCTCTCTGTCTATCTCTCTCTTTCAGGGTCTTCCTGGCCTCAGGGGGGATCAGGGCCCTCCAGGACCTGTCGGACCTCCTGGAACACCAGGAACGCCAGTGAGTAACACATACACACACTAGGGCTGCCCGCTAATAGTTGTCCAAACCAACAGTCGATGAGAAGAGTCAGTGGACCAAGTATTCATTGGTTGGTTCGTTGCAGAAGAAGAAAAGCAAATAAACTCCATTCGGGAGCAGCGCCTTGTCGTTGAACAGTTATTAGACTATGTCAGGCAGGACATCATCCGAAGCATAAAATAATTTTGAGCGTGTGAAGGATGAAACAAAAATATTTGTGCAATTTATATTTTTAACAAAAGGCTGTTTTTTACATATCATATGTTTTATAAGTTGTTGTGTTGGTGTTACAAGTTCATAAGTTGTGTGATGTTATATTGTGTTGAAATAAATTAAGAGAATGTTCAGTCTCCTTGCTTCGATGGAATACTAGGACCACGTAGAGGAAAAAACATTCTGAGATTTTGAGAATAAGGTTGTAATATAACGAAAAAAAAAAGTTGTAATACAGTACTGCAAGAATACAGCTGTAATTTTACAAGAAAAAAGTCATAATATTATGAAAATAAAGTTGTAATTTTACAAGAAAAAGTCATAATATTATGAGAATAAAGTTGTAATTTTAGGCTACGTGTTATTTTAGAGGGGAAATATCAGAAGAGCAGCCTGACGCCTGCATTAAAATGAGGAACGTGGAGCGTCTTTTGAAGTTGCACTTTACTGTAGTTTTCACGAATAACAAAATACTTAATCTTTTGGCACATCAGCACCACATTATCATAAGTGTCAGGAATTTGAAAAGATTGCAAGAAACTGTTGCTGGTAATACCTAATTTTCCTAAAAATTATGTCTCAAAATTTTCAGATTTTATTTCACAATATTATGATTTTTAAAATGATTTACACTCGTGATATTGGGACTTTTTTCTTGAAATATTATGACTTTATTCCCATTAAATTGCAACTTTATTCTCGTAATATTTTGACTTTTTCCTCAATTACGACTTTATTCTCATAATACTATGACCTCATTCTCAAAATCTCAGAATTTATTTTCTTCAGTGTGGCCATGATACTCTGCTGTACCTCGCTGCTTATTCCGACACATTCAGAATCATTACTGCTTTAGCCGTTAGCATTGTCGTTAACAGGCAGCTCGCTTTGCGCGTGCGCTTGTAAAATTTATAGTTTGAAGGCTCATTATTACGGTTTTGTATTTCTCTGTAATGTAAGACAATGTTACTCACAACATTCTTTCTCAGTCCTGGAACTCAAACCATTTTCTGATGCCCCAAAATATATATATTTAAATAATCAAATTAATATCATAAACGTGCGACGACTGGTCGACTAATAGCTTGAACTGACCACTAGTAGTCGACTAGGAAAATGTTTGGCCGGGGGCAGCCCTAACACACACACACACACACACTCATACACATACGGATGCACATGCATATACACACAAAACAGACCAATAAAAACCAATAACGATGACTGCTTTGTTTGATGTTTCTCAGGGCAAACCTGGAGTTGATGGGAAACCAGGACTTCCTGGTAAAATGGTATAACCTCTCAACTTCTCAACTCTCCATAACCTCTCAACCTCTCAACTTCCCAACCCTCCATAACATCTCAACTTCTCAACTCTCCATAACCTCTCAACCTCTCAACTCTCCATAACCTCTCAACCTCTCCACTTCCCAACCCTCCATAACCTCTCAACTTCTCAACTCTCCATAACCTCTCAACTTCTCAACCTCTAGACCTCTCAACTCTCCATAACCTCTCAACTCTCCATAAGCTCTCAACCTCTCCACTTCCCAACTCTCCATAACCTCTCAACTAACCAACTCTCCATAAACTCTCAACATCTCAACCTCTCAAACTCTCAACTCTCCATAACCTCTCAACTAACCAACTCTCCATAAACTCTCAAACTCTCAACTTCTCTGCTTGGGCATTTCACTCTTATCTCCAAGATTGGAGCCCCTGTTACTTTAACTTAGGCAAACGTTTTTGTGTGTGTGTGTGTGTGTGTGTGTGTGTGTGTGTGTGTGTTTGTGAGTGTTTGTGTGTGTGTGTGACTCATCTTCTCTCTCATGCTTTCATTTTACTGATTCAACTTCAATGTCTATATTGTATCAGTGGACCATCCACCCTAATGGAAATACAGTTCCAGTTCATGAGCAGACCACACTGAACTCCCCCACCCCTCCAGACCTCTCCCACCCCTCCAGACCCGTTCCACCCCTCCAGACTCCTCCCACTCCTCCAGACTCCTCCCACTCCTCTAGACTCCTCCTACTCCTCCAGACTCCTCCCACTCCTCCAGACCCCTTCCACCCCTCCAAACTCCTCCCCATCCACTGGAGAAAATCACAGTTACAGTTAGACCAGTCTGCAGCTCTCAGATTAGTCTGTGACATTTAGTGAGTCTGATCTGTCCACAACCGTGATGTGAAAGCATTAGAATTACTGTGTCCTTCAGACACACACACATACACACACACACACACACACACACACACACATACATACATACATACACACACACACACACACACACACACACATACATACATACATACACACACACACATACACACACATGCACACATGTACACACACACACACACACACATAAGAAGGGGCTCTTTGTGCACCATTTGTCTGTGTGCTGCTTCTAACCCTGGAGGAAAAAGAGAGTGAAACTCAGTGAAAAGAACACACACACACAATTCATGGTCGTGTTCATTTCATGAAGACCAATGAAATGCTTACATGCTCTAGACTGAATTGATTTTAATTTTTTCATTTCCAGGGTGAAGATGGAACCCCAGGGGAAGATGGCCGTAAGGTCAGAGGTCATGTTTGGGTTCATGTCACAAATGCCAGGTTTTTGTTCTGTCTAACTGTTGTGATGGTGGATTTCTGATCATGTTTTGAAACTTTTCGCCCACAGGGTGATAAAGGAGAGGCAGGAGCCCCAGGAAGAGATGTAAGTCACGCTGTCTTTCCCTGCTCCTGTCTTTCCCTACTCCTGTCTTTCTCTACTCCTCATCATTCTGTCTTTCTCTGTTCCTGTCTTTCTCTACTCCTCATCATTCTGTCTTTCTCTGCTCCTGTCTTTCTCTACTCCTCATCATTCTGTCTTTCTCTACTCCTGTCTTTCCCATCTCCTCTACATCACATCATACTGTCTTTCTCTACTCCTATCTTTCTCTACTCCTCTCCATCACATCATACTGTCTTTCTGTACTCCTCTACATCACATCATACTGTCTTTCTCTACTCCTGTCTTTCTCTACTCCTGTCTTTCTCTACCCCTCTACATCACATCATTCTGTCTTTCTCTACTCCTGTCTTTCTCTACCCCTCTACATCACATCATACTGTCTCTCTCTACTCCTGTCTTTCTCTACTCCTCTCCATCACATCATACTGTCTCGCTCTACTCCTGTCTTTCTCTACTCCTCTAGATCACATCATACTGTCTCTCTCTACTCCTGTCTTTCTCTACTCCTGTACATTACACCATACTGTCTTTCTCTACTCCTGTCTTTCCCTACTCCTGTCAGAGTGTGTGTGTGTGTGTGTGTATGTGTGTGTGTGTGTGTGTGTGTGCCTGTGTGTGTGCGTGTGTGTGTGTGTGTGCGTGTGCACGTGTGTGTGTGTGGTTTAAGGGTTTAAGGAAAGAGTGGTCAGGATGTGTGTGTGAAGAAAGTGGTGAAGATGAGAGAATTTGTCTACAGAATATGTCTAAAGAGATCTTGTATACTGAAAAAAAACATTATTGTGTGGAGATGTTGATAAATTACTCAGGCTGTGTGGAATTGTGGGTTGTTGGACTCATACGCACTGTAGGCCTCCCTTTATCCTTTCACATTCGGCATCCATCATTTTCCCTTCATTCGTTTGTCTGTAATTACCCTGAGAGTCTCTGTGCCTATTATTCTGTCTCTTCCTGTCATTCACTCTCACCCCCCACACCATTACCCTCCTGTTTTTCACTTTTCTGTCCGCCCTGCCTGCCTTGGCACTGCGGCGTTTCTCTCAGTAAGTGCTACACTTTTATGACTTAAATTTGGTGTGAAATTGATCTCTCTTTTACACACACACACTCACAGAGTGGATCGATACAGTTTTGTTTTGCGTTAGCTCTCAGGTGTAGCAAGTCTGAAATGTACCTTATTACACAGTAATTGTAGAGGTCATTCAGTGCAAGATGATTTCTCTCTCTCTCTCTCTCTCTCTCTCTCTCTCTCTCTCTCTCTCTCTGTCTCAGGGTAGAGATGGGTTGAAGGGTGATCGTGGCATTCCTGGCCCCTCAGGTCCAGCTGGCACACCTGGAACCCCTGGAGCCCCTGGTAGCATTGGACCCCCAGGACAGGTATATATATATATATATGTGTGTGTGTGTGTGTGTGTGTGTGTGTGTGTGTGTGCAGGCATATATTCACAATTTTGTGCCTCTGTTAAATGTCATGCTGCTCATTTATTTATTTATTTCTCTCTCTCTCTCTCTCTCTCTCTCTCTCTCTGAGGTTGTGTATGTGAAAGGGGCGGAACCACCAGCCATCCCTGGCCCTCAGGGGCCTCCTGGAACCCCAGTGAGTGACAACAGTGTTTAATGAATAGCCCTGTGTAGTGTGATATAAGACCAGTCAAACTCAGGGACTGTGTCAGTGGTGAAAACATGTTATGCTAACATGAGCTATCCTTGCATATTGTTAGACCAGCATGCACAGTTAAAAGAGAGTAACAGCGAGCCACACAAACACCCACACCATTATACAAATGATGTTACCTTTTATCAGCCAAAGCCACATAGCTACTGCCGTCGGGTTTTTTGTAACTGTAAGTTATATATATATCAAGTTAAACAAACAACATTGTTTTCTCTACTCCAAAGGGATTGCCTGGAATCCCAGGAGCTGCAGGACCCAGAGTGAGTCTCTCTCTCTCTCTCCTCTGTCTCTGTCTCTGTCTCTGTCTCTCTGTCTCTGTCTCTGTCTCTGTCTCTGTCTCTCTGTCTCTGTGTGTCTCCCTCTGTTTTGTTTGTGCTATTGATCAGTACTCTAACTTTATGTTGTCTTTTCCTGTAGGGAGAGAGAGGAGTGGCTGGTGCTAAGGGAGACCAGGTCAGTGTCATGTGTCCAGTGTCCTTTTCCTTTAATAAACTGTATCCTGGTCTTTCATCAGCTGAGTGAAATAATTCATACTTTAATTCATTCTGCTGTTTAAATATTTATGATTGACAGGGAGATCCAGGGGAGGACGGATCACCAGGAAAACCGGGAACTGTGATGGTGTGGTCACACACACACACACACACACACACACACATACACACACACGTACTCTGTGAAAAGCTGAGTGAATGAATTCTGAACTGTCTTGCTTTTTTCAGGATGTGCGAAAAGGTCTCTTGGAACTTGGCATCCAGGTAAAGACATGAGTCACCCTCACATCACTGTATTCTCCATGTGAAGTTAAACTGAAGTTTTCTTATTTTTCCTTAACTACTCTTTTTCTCTTTCTGACTCTCTCTCTCTCTCTCTCTCTCTCTCTCTCTCTCTCTCTCTACTCAGTCTTCCCTGTCTATATGTTTCTCTGTCTCTCTCTTTCTGTCCCTTTCTCCAACTGTCTGTGACTGCCCTCAGTTGATGCCCTTGTTTTGGTAAAACAGCTGTTTAGTGCTGTACATCTGAATTCAGCCAATTTATGTTCATTTCTGGGCCATGAGTTGACAATGAGATGACAGTGTTGTGCATTATTGGACTTTCCCTCTGCACAAGCAAAATGGAGACTCATAGATTATTATTGATTATTGGCACTGATTTCAGTTTCCCTGGACAAAATGGGAATTTGTATTCTGTATAGGGACAAAAACGTGAGTCCCTTTGAAAGGCAATAAGATGTAAACAGAGCTGTCGCCTTTAGAGAGGAGAATGAGACTAGACAGTTTGATGGTGTGATGGGCTCTAACTGTACCTGGCTATGATGGGGGTGTCTGATGCTTTTTTATGTTGTTGTGCTGAATTTGGTGAATTGTAAAAATCAAACTCTCTCTCTCTCTCTGTGTGTGTGTCTGTAGGTGAGCGATCTGAAGGTTGTGATTGACAGGAAGGACTTCATGAAACCAGAGATACAGAAACCCCAGAAAGGGGAAAGAGGAGAGAAAGGAGAACATGGACAGAGAGGGCCACCTGGAGCTGATGTGAGTGTGTGAGTGTGTGTGTGTGTGTGTGTGTG
>NC_044500.1:48842057-48847057 GCF_902362185.1 Chanos chanos
TGTGTCTTTGTGTATGTGTGTGTGTGTGTGTGTGTGTGTCTGTGTGTGTGTGTGTGTGTGTGTGTGTGTGTGTGCTTGGATGCTGCCAGGCTTAGGCAGTCACTCGTAAAAACAATGCTGGTCCTTTGAGACTCAGCACAGTAAACACACACACACACTTGTACTTCTATCTTATTTCACTTTCCAAAAATGTCCTCACTCCCAAGGTCTAAACTCAAATTGGTCCCCACAAGGATAGCTGCACAGTTACACACACACACACACACACACACACACACAAAGGT
This sequence comes from Chanos chanos, assembly GCF_902362185.1. Taxonomy (NCBI): domain Eukaryota; kingdom Metazoa; phylum Chordata; class Actinopteri; order Gonorynchiformes; family Chanidae; genus Chanos; species Chanos chanos. Next base: position 48,842,342 of record NC_044500.1, read on the forward strand.
GGTAACCCAGAGATTTCTGTTGAATGTTGTTGACTTTGTTTAAAACCAAGAAAAGTGAGGTCGTGTGATATTCTTAGGTTTAAATCGTGTAGTTAGTGAGAAGTGTATTAGAGTTCCATCTGAAGTGCAGCAGATTTCTGAGTCTGCTGGTGTCTCTGTGATGCTGTGTTGCCTCTCTGAGAAAAGAAGTCATCATGCTAAACCGCAGATCTTTACAACTTCAGACAATGAAGTCATCAGTCATGCAGTGACTCAGTGAGTCAAACAGAGGAGAGTCAGTGCTGCAGCCATGGGTTAGCCCAGACACCAACATCCAGCACAAAGAATACTGAGGAGCTTCTCTCTCCACACTGCAGAACTGACTCCTCACTCTACACTGAAGAACTGACTCCTCTCTCCACACTGAAGAACTGACTCCTCACTCTACAGTGCAGAACTGACTCCTCTCTCCACACTGAAGAACTAACTCCTCTCTCCACACTGAAGCACTGACTCCTCACTCTACACTGAAGAACTGACTCCTCACTCTACAGTGCAGAACTGACTCCTCTCTCCACACTGAAGAACTGACTCCTCACTCTACACTGAAGAACTGACTCCTCACTCTACACTGAAGAACTGACTCCTCACTCTACAGTGCAGAACTGACTCCTCTCTCTACAGTGCAGAACTAACTCCTCTCTCCACACTGAAGAACTGACTCCTCACTCTACACTGCAGAACTGACTCCTCACTCTACAGTGCAGAACTGACTCCTCTCTCCACACTGAAGAACTGACTCCTCTCTCCACACTGAAGAACTGACTCCTCACTCTACACTGAAGAACTGACTCCTCACTCTACACTGCAGAACTGACTCCTCACTCTACACTGAAGAACTGACTCCTCACTCTACAGTGCAGAACTGACTCCTCTCTCCACACTGAAGAACTGACTCCTCTCTCCACCCTGAAGAACTGACTCCTCTCTCCACACTGAAGAACTGACTCCTCACTCTACACTGAAGAACTGACTCCTCTCTCCACACTGCAGAACTGACTCCTCTCTCCACACTGAAGAACTGACTCCTCTCTCCACACTGAAGAACTGACTCCTCTCTCCACACTGAAGAACTGACTCCTCACTCTACACTGCAAAACTGACTCCTCACTCTACACTGAAGAACTGACTCCTCTCTCCACATTGAAGAACTGACTCCTCTCTCCACACTGAAGAACTGACTCCTCACTCTACACTGCAAAACTGACTCCTCACTCTACACTGAAGAACTGACTCCTCTCTCCACACTGAAGAACTGACTCCTCAACTGTTGTAAAATACACAGTGTGTAATTGTTGTTGTTTATAAATCAGAATAGCTTTCACCGTGTCACAGTGATCTCTGGATTACCACAGGGCCAGGTCTTTGGATACTTGGACATTTTCCATATTTCAGCTGTGCCTCTTAGTTTTTGTGTGTGTGTGTGTGTGTGTGTGTGTGGGCACGCATGTGTGTGTGTTGCAGTATTGATTGTATTATCCTATCTGTGCTGTGTTGGCTGCATGTATGTTTTAAATATGGTGAATTCACCAGGAGTTAAATGAACTCTGAGAGAAAAACAAACCCACAGGTTTGTGTGAAAAACACACTCTCAGTTAATTTAACACTAGAGAATTCGCTCTGTATGTTTTTGTGTTTACATGTACATGTGTTTATTTCTCTCCTGCGTGTGTGTGTGTGTGTGTGTATGTTTGTGTGTGTGTCTGTGTCTATTGAGCAGTAATTAAATGTGTCTTGTACAGGGAAATCCTGGAGAATCTGGTATAAGAGGACCAACTGTAAGTGCACTTACCACTCAATCATGCACTCACTCACTTACACACACACACTCACACACACTGACTCACTCACTCACACTCTCACTCACTCACACTCTCACTCACACACACTGACTCACTCACTCACACTCTCACTCACACACACACTCACTCATTCACTCTCACACACTCGCTCATTCCCTCACTCACTTACACACACACACTTTGACACACTGACTCACTTACTCACACACTCACACACACATGCTGACTCATTCATAACTCACTCACTCACTTACACACACACTCACTATTTCACTCACTTACACACTCACACACACACTGACTCACTCTCCCCCTCACTCACTCACTCACTCACTCACTCTCCCCCTCGCTCACTCACTCATTCACTCACTCTCCCACTCATTGACTTACTCACTCACTTTCCCACTCTCCCACTCACTCACTCATTCACACACCCACTCACTCACTCACTAACTCATTCACTCACAAAAACGATGGCTCATCCTTTAAAGCTCCTGTAGGATGTCCACAGATTCTCTCTCCTCACACACACACACACACACATACACACACATCACTCATAACTCTGTGTTATTACAGGGTCCAGCTGGCCCCAATGGGCCCCCAGGTCCTCCTGGTGTGAAGGTGAGTGAGAACTCTGCTTTGTGTTGTGCCAGTGTGGTTATTCATCCATGAATATCCATGAAGGCCTCATTATGAATATTAATTATGAATAAAGTGAACTGATTAGTGAAGAGATTGCATGAAAGCCGTCTATGTAATCATGGGAATTATTCATTATTATTCTGTGTAGTGTAAGGTTATTTTATGAACCTCAGTTTAAATATGAGTTAGTTATTGTGTGTGTGTGTGTGTGTGTGTGTGTGTGTGTGTGTGTGTGTGTGTGTGTGTGTGTGTGTGTGTGTGTGTGTGTGGAAAATGTAGGGTAATAATGGTGAGCCAGGTGTGGGAATTCAGGTAAGTCCTCACCCACAGAACTTCATCCTCTAAAAACAAACTATATCACAACCTGTATGGTATTAACTAATATCACTGTTATTGCAATACTGAAGTATTGTCTTATCAAAATACTATTGTTAAACTCAAAAAATTCTGTCTGGCCTTTCTTCTTCATCCCCTCCGCAGGGACTGCCTGGACCCCAGGGGAACATGGGATTGCCGGGTCCTCCAGGACCTCCAGGAGCTGCAGTAAGATTCAGTAGTAGTGGAGGAATTTAACTGGGTCTCATTTGTCTTTGTACTTTAATTAACTAAGCTGTGAGCTGTCTCCTCTTTTTGGGCCTCTCAGTGGATTTGAGCCCTCCTGGAGGTATTGTCTGTGTTTTAGTTGTGTGTGCATGTGTGTGTGTGTCTGTTTGTGTGTGTGTGCGCATGTGTGTGTTTTTGTTCAAGCTCAAGTTCAAGTTTATTTATATAGTGCTTTTTACAATCAAAAACTATCTCTAAGCAGCTGTACAGAGATCAGTGCATAAAGCCCCAGTGAACAAGCCTTAGGCACCGGTGTGTGTGTGTGTGTGTGTGTGTGTGTGTGTGTGTGTGTGTCTGTGTGTGTGTGTGTGTGTGTGTGTGAGAGAGAGAGAGAGAGAGACAGAGACAGAGAACGAGGTATACAGTCACTGACAACTGTTTACCCCAATTATAACCAAACTATTACACCAGCAAACTGGCTTTAAGATCTGCCATTTGTGTTGCTTATTGGTTTCTTATTGGTGCCTTACTCTGATTGGCTGATAATGATTTAATTTTCTCTCTGATTGCGTGTTTTTTGTAGGGCCCACAGGGACCTCCAGGGCTCCCTGGACAAGTAGTGAGTATATGTATATATCTGTGTATGTGTCTGTTTATGTGAGTATTTATAATTGTGAAAATGTATGTGAGTGTGTAATAGTGAGTGTTTATATGAGAGTTCAATTGTGAATATTTATGTGAATCTTTAATTGTGAGCATTTAATTATGAGTGTTTAATTTTGAGTCTTTAATTGTAAATATATGTGCGTCTTAAATTGTGAGCATTTATGTGAGTGTTAAATTGTGAGTGTATCCTTGTGTGTTTAACTGTGAGTATTTAATAGCGTTTGTGTTTATAAGAGTGTTTAATTGTAGGTATTTAATTGTGAGTGTTTAAATCTGTGTTTAATCCTGCACATGTAATTATGTGAGTATTTAATTGTGAGTGTTTATGTGGGTGTTTGATTGTGAGTATTTAATTGTGAGTGTTTATGTGAGTGTTAAATTTGGAGTGTTTCTTTTTGTTTTTAATTGTGTGTTTAAATGTGTGTTTAATTGTGAGTGTTTAATTGTGTTTGTGTCTCCACAGGGTGAGGCAGGCAAACCAGGGGTCCCAGGTAGAGACGGGGTACCTGGAAAAGATGGAATACCAGGATTACCGGGGAAACAGGTATGTATCTCTCTGTGTGTGTGTGTGTTTGTTTTCTGTCCCTTATGTTAGTCCTTGTAGCTGTCAGTTCAGTTTTTATGTATCTGACTCTGTCCGTCTCTCTCAGGGTATCATTGGCCCAGCAGGGCCTGCAGGACCGAAAGGAGAACAAGGAGACAGTGGCCCTCCAGGAAAGGTGTGTGTGTGTGTGTGTGAGTGCGTGTGTGTGTGAGTGTGTGTGTGTGTGTGTGTGTGTGCGTGTGTATGTGTGTGTGTGTGTGTGTGTAATTTATATATATATATATATATATACACACACACACGCACACATATACATATATATATATGTATGTATATATAAGGTGACAGTCATAATCTCCCTCTTTCTTTCTCTCTCTCTCTCTCTCTCTCTCTCTCTCTCTGACAGTCTGTAGCAGGGCCCCCAGGAGTGAAGGGTGAGAAGGTGAGTTGTTGTCATGGTAACCCCATGGGGAGCTA
>NC_044500.1:48852057-48859557 GCF_902362185.1 Chanos chanos
GCTGTATTTATTGGCTCAGTGTTTTTGTGCAACTGTGATTACAACAGAATAACATCCTAGACCATGGATCTTAATCAGGACATAATGTCCTATTGCATCCTGTCAAAGCACTAATATATGGCAGATCTTGCAAAAATAAGAGAACATGATTTAATCATGGCTGGACAACACTGTTAGCTCTTGAACAATATGGAAGTGAAAATTTGCTGAAAAAGAAAAAACACTCTGGTTGCCACACTAGGGCAGTTACTGGTGCAACAGATGACTGCATGCATGTACAATGTGGTTAGTCAGTTAACAGCCCAAATTTTGAGTGGAAAGTCATTCCACGGCTTTGGAGTGAGGCAGGGGAAGAGCTTTGGTTGATCTTTGACAGTCCTGAGTGATGATAACATCAGACGTCTCACAGCTGTGGAGCACAGAATTCTCTCTGGTGCACATGGTCTGGTGACAGTCTGTATTTAGGGTAGTGCCACCCTGTGGGCAGTTCTTTGTGCCAGTACCAGTGTCTTAAATCTGATCCAGGCAACTACAAGTAGCCAGTGCCTGGACACCAGTGGTGCAGATGAGTGGTCATGTTTGGATGCAAAGAATTGTACTAAGAAGTAAACTCAGACGTGTGGTGGGGTAACAGTAGTGTTTAAAGTGACTGTTGTTGTGTGGACAAAGCCAAAAACAGTGTTTTCCACCACCGAAAACGATACTTTTCGAAAAAAAATCTCTAAGCAGCATAAAGGCGCTGGATTCTTTTTATGTGCACAGGGAAAATGAGGAGTTTCAAAAACGATGACGTATGGTTGCCATGACACTGGTGAAAGTTTGTGCTCCAGACATCAAAACAAAAATTACGGGTGAAATACAGTCACTAGCGTAACGAGAAACACTAAGGCGTTTGAGCATTTTAGTGTGGACGTAGAACATTTGGAAACCGGTATGAAAACAACAGTGTGTACGGAGAACCGTTTTTCCATACAATCTGCGTTTCCAGATTTACCCGGCTTGGTGTGGACGTAGAAAGCTGTAAAATCTCGTGTGTGCTGTCACTGCCCTCTGCCATGTTTTCACTGACACAAAACAAACCCATGTTGCATACTGCACCTGCGTCTGGGAGACTGTTGGTAACTTGGGTTGATGCTGGACAGTATTTTACGTGAGTTTTAACGATAATTAAAACGATAATTAAAATTTGAAATGGTAATACTAACCATTGAGAATTTTACCGTGGTTTATTGTGAAACCAGTAACCGTTTCATCCCTGATAGTAATTATGTTTTATTAGTATTTATTAGTATTGTAATCCGTATCGTATTAGTATTTATTAGTATTGTAATCCGTATCGTATTAGTTAGTATTTATTAGTATTGTAATCCGTATCGTATTAGTTAGTATTTATTAGTATTGTAATCCGTATCGTATTAGTATTTATTAGTATTGTAATCCATATCGTATTAGTTAGTATTTATTAGTATTGTAATCCGTATCGTATTAGTATTTATTAGTATTGTAATCCGTATCGTATTAGTTAGTATTTATTAGTATTGTAATCCGTATCGTATTAGTTAGTATTTATTAGTATTGTAGTCCGTATTGTATTAGTATTTATTAGTATTGTAATCCGTATCGTATTAGTTAGTATTTATTAGTATTGTAATCCGTATCGTATTAGTTAGTATTTATTAGTATTGTAATCGGTATCGTATTAGTTAGTATTTATTAGTATTGTAATCCGTATCGTATTAGTATTTATTAATATTGTAGTCCGTATCGTATTAGTTAGTATTTATTAGTATCGTAATCCGTATCGTATTAGTATTTATTAGTATTGTAATCTGTATCGTATTAGTATTTATTAGTATCGTAATCCGTATCGTATTAGTATTTATTAGTATTGTAATCCGTATCGTATTAGTATTTATTAGTATTGTAGTCCGTATCGTTTTAGTTAGTATTTATTAGTACTGTAATCCGTATCGTATTAGTTAGTATTTATTAGTATTGTGGTCCGTATCGTATTAGTTAGTATTTATTAGTATTGTAATCTGTATCGTATTAGTATTTATTAGTATCGTAATCTGTATCGCATTAGTATTTATTAGTATTGTAATCCGTATCGTATTAGTTAGTATTGTCAGGGCTGGTGAGGCCTGGTAGAGTGAGGACCCAAAAGCAGACCCAGAGGACAGAACATTACTTAACAGATGTTTAATGAAATCCTTTTTTCCAATCCTTAACAGAGGTTTTTTCCAAAAAAACAAAAAAACAACCAAAAGGCAAATTCAGAATGGTGGACACAGACAAAAGCAGTAGTCAAATTCAGGCAGAGAAAATCAAGCACAGAAAGTCAGAAAAACCAGGCAGAGGCTCCAAAAAACACTAGGCAAAAACACAATCCAAAAAACAGGCTGAGGTCAAAAAGCACAATACAGAGGCACCAGATCCAAGCAGAGGTTTTAAAAACACAGGGCAAAATCACAAAACCAGGAACATGTGTGTCTATGTGTGTGCATGCATGTGTGTGCACATGTGTGTGTGAAAGAGAAAGAGAGCTCAGAGCCTGTGTCTGTCCTGTGTTTTTAGGGTGAAGACGGACGCCCTGGTTTGGATGGAGATCGAGGACCAGCAGTAAATATTAGACTCACTCTCTTTGTCTGTTCAGTTTCTCTGCATGATATCATCATCAGCGTCTTTTCTCCTCTCTATACCACCGGCATACTCACTGAAACATCCGGTATTTTCAAATCCCTCTCTCTCTCTCTGTATCTCTGTGTGTTATTGATTATGTAGCGTTGTGTATCAGACAGATTTCTGTCTCTCTCTCTCTCTCTCTCTCTCTCTCTCTCTCTCTGTATCTCTGTGTGTTATTGATTATGTAGCATTGTGTATCAGACAGATTTCTGTCTCTGTCTCTGTCTCTCTCTCTGTACCTCTGTGTGTTATTGATTATGTAGCATTGTGTATCAGATAGATGATGATACGGTCAGTGTTTGTCAGTCACTTGTATTGATCTCTGTCTGGGAACAGACACAGTGAATTAAAAACTTATCTCCATACAGCACAGAGAGAGAGAGAGAGCGAGAGAGAGAGAGAGAGAGAGAGAGAGAGAGAGAGAGAGAGAGAGAGAAAGAGAGAGAGAGAGAGAGAAAGAGAGAGAGAGAAGGATGTGGAAGAGAGAGAAAGAGAGAGAGAGAGGATGAGGAAGAGAGAGGACAGTGAGAGAGAGAGAGAGAGAAGGATCTTGAAGAGAGCGAGAGAAAAAGTGAAGGAGAGAAAGAGAGGCAGTGTATGTCACATTTTATATTTAGTGCTCTGATGAATACCACTCCTACAAGGGGTAATTTTAAAACCATTACATAATGTGTCATAGCCACCTACCATGCATCCCTTCTGTACTCAGGGCCACACACACACACTCTCTCTCTCTCTCACACACACACACACACACACACACACACTCACATATACTTCTTGTTCGTCCATCATGGTTGGTGATGACGATGGGATGTCTCATTTATTTGGGTTCTGGTGGGTGCGCATATGGCTGAACAGACCAGTCTGAGCCCTGAATTCTCACACACTGGACGGGTCAGGGAGGATGTAGAGCTCTGAGGTGCAGACACAAGTCCTTTCCTGGCAGATTTGTGCTGCTGCCTCTTCAACATAGCACTGGAGCTTCTCCTGCTCTCACACAGCACCGTGCCTTTCTGGACTTTTCTTCTCCAGGCAGGTCGTCCCTGAGCTGGGGATTCCCAGCTTTTCAGGTCAAGTCCAAAGCTCTTCACGGAGGATTTCAGGGTGTCCTTGTAACGCTTTTTGGGGCCACCTTGTGCTTGCTTGCTATTTTTCAGTTCACCAAAGAGGACTTGTTTTGGCAGTATCGCGCAGGGCATTCTGGTCACATGGCCAGTCCATCTGAGCTGTGCCTTTGCAAGCAGGGTGGGGATGCTGGGAGTTTTGGCCCTGCTGAGGACTTCAGTGTCAGGGATTCTGTCCTGCCACTTGATCCTCAACAGTTTCCGCAGACAGCTCAGGTAGAGATGGTTCAGTTTCGCGGCGTGACTGTCCAGGCTTCACATCCATAAAGAAGAGTTAAACAGCCTGGTAGGCCTTCGGTTTTGTCTTCTGTTTGATGCCAGTCCTTTCCTATACTGAGCCATATAGACGTCCAAAGGCTGCACTGGCCTTGACAGTCCTGATATTATCTTCATCATCTATGTGCACAGCACAAGACAGAGCACTTTCAAGTAAAGCTTTTGGTCATTCCCAAAGATGGTGGGCTCAGTGTAGGGTTTCCCAGGACCAGGTTGGTACAGGACTTTGTGTTGATTGTTGGGCCAAAGTTGTTGCAGGCTGAGGAGAAGTAGTCCATACTGGCCTGAACTTCTTCATTTGAGCCAGCAGCCAGAGCACAGTCATCAACAAACAAAAGTTCTCAAACAGTGACTTCCTTCACTTTGGTTTTAGCTTGCATCCTCTGCAAACTGAACAGCCCACCCTCATAATGGTAGATGAAGCCAATCCCAGTGTTGTTGATCTTGGATATCTTTAGCATGGCGGAAAACACCATGCTGAAGAGGGTTGGCGCTAGGATGCAGCCTTGCTTCACCCCATTTGTGACTGGGAACAGAAAGGAGAGTCCTTGCTACTCTCTGATGCTGGCCATCGTGCTGTTGTGGAGTTTGCGCACTGTGCTGATGCACTTGTCTGGACACCCGTACTTGGCCATAATCTTCCACAGGCCCTCCCGGCTGACTGTGTCAAATGCTTTTGTTAAATCAATAAATGCCATATATAGATCAGCATTTTGTTCTTGGCATTTCTCCTGTAGCTGCCAGGCAGTAAATATCATGTCAGTGGTTCTGCGGTCTTTCCTGAAACCACACTGGCTCTCAGGCAGCAGACCCTGGTCTAGGTGGACAATTAGACAATTCAAAAGGATTCTTGCCAAGATTTTTCCAGCAGCTGATAATAGGGAGATGCCTCTGTGGTTGTCGCAGGCCTGCTGATTGCCTTTGCTCTTGTAGAGATGGATTGTAGACACATCCTTAAACTCCTCGGGAACGGCTTCTAATTTCCACAGAGACTGGAAGACATTGGTCAGCTTCTCGACTAAGTGGGGTCCTCCAGCCTTGTAGATTTCTGCTGGAATGGCATCAGACCCTGGAGCTTTGCCTGGTGGGAGGAGGCTTATGGCTTTCCTGGTTTCCTCAATGGAAGGTGGACAGGAAGGGACTGGTTTATTTCAACTTGAGGCAGTCTCGCAGTTGCCTCTTCATTTATGTAAGATGGCTGGTTGAGGACTGCGCTTAAGTGTTCAGCCCACCTCGCAAGTATTTTGGCCTTCTCTATGTGGAGTGTTGTTCCATCTGCATTCAGGAGAGGTGAAGTTCCTGAGTGTTGCGGACCATAGACCTGCTTGAGTGCATCATAGAAGCCCTTGGTGTTATTACTGTTAGCGTAGGACTGAATAGCGTATGGGATCCTGCCAGCTGCGGTAGGCTGGCCAGGATGTCTTGAAGCAGACAGTGTTTAGGGTACCTTTTCTAACCCTCTCCTCACTATGGAGGTGAGCAGTGTGATCCTGAATAGGGCTGCTCAGTCACTCAGCGTGCTGATGGACTTCAGTGCTGCTTGTATCCAGTGAGGGAACAACCAATATCCTGAGCCATCTGCGTGCAGGTTTGCGGCTGCTGCCTCCAGCATATCCGTGCCTTCTGCTTTGTCGCTCCCCCATCGCCACAGGACTTCGGTAAATGACGGTGGTAGGATGCCACGACTTGCGCAAAGAACTTCGATTTCGTTGAGGGAGAGTTGCGCAGTGTCAACCGCACTCTCTCGACCAGCCCCATCTGTACACAGGGGCAAGACGCAGTCAAGATGACTGGAGGTGGTCCTGGTTGCAGTGGATGGTTCAGAGACCCTTAGGTGGAATTTCCTCCACTGGGGAACCCATATACCCTGACTCAGACAAGCTGAGTTTCCCGGGTTAGTTAACCACCGACCGGGGTTTGGTGTTGGCAGCTGCTGACTGTACCACCAGGGATGTTGGGCCTGGTGTGGGCCTACGGTAGCAGCTAGAGGGCCGGCCCAGATGGAATAAGCCAGAGACAAGCCAGAGGCACAACAAGCTGGTCAGACACATATGCGCACGCACACACACACACACACACACACACACACACATACTCATGCTCTCTCTCTCTCTCACACACATTCACACTCTCTCTCTCTCTCTCACACACACACACACACATACTCATACACAGACGTGCGCACACAAATTAGACCTACACGAATAAATCCGGACACGCCCACAAAATTCACATGAACACACACTGTTTAACTTTCTCACACACCCACTCAAATATGTGCACAGCAATGTACCCTAGGTTGTGTGAACGGTTTGTTCTAATGTGACTGTGGTGTGATTTCAGGGACCTCCAGGAAGCAGGGGAGAACGCGGAGATAAAGTGAGTTTGTCTGGTCCTCTCTTCCAACTTTGCCTCTCACATGTGCACCTAACGACATATGTTTAAAATGCAGAACATATGTTCAGCATTCTGACCGATCAACCCTTCGTCATGTTACATTAGAGACACGTGTTATGTGCAGCTTATCAGCTCTAACAGAGCAGCGAGCTGAACCTGTGATACATGTGTTAACTGTTCTCTCCCTGGGCATACAGGGTGACATAGGCCCTCAGGGAGACAAGGGAGAGAAGGTAAGAAGCCTTCAAACCTCTGCAGATATATACATGCTACTGCTCATCTGAATTTATGAACCTCATACATAGACATAGACTATATTGGCAAAAACTATGTTGGTGATGGTCAATGTGCAGTTCCAATGATTTGTGAGGTCACGTCTCATTTCTGTCTCTGCACAGGGAGAGGCAGTGCTCGTGACAGGACCTCCAGGAGAAAAAGGAATCAAAGGAGAGACAGTAAGTCAACAGCCCTTTGCTCACCTCTGAGGACATTCAATGACTCTTCAGCCCTGAGGAAGTCTTATAGAGACCTACAGGGATTCATATGGCTAAATGACAACTTACAGAGACTTACACTGATGTCACAACAGAGACTTACACCAATCAGTGTCAGGTACACCCTAACCCTAACCCTAACCCTAGACCTACACCAGTGTCACTTACAGAGACTTACGCTGATGTCACTTACAGAGACTTACACCAATCAGTGTCAGGTACACCCTAACCCTAACCCTAACCCTAGACCTACACCACTGTCACTTACAGAGACTTGCACCACTGTCACCTACAGACTTACAGTGGTGTCACTTACAGAGACTTGCACCACTGTCACTTACAGAGACTTACACCAATCAGTGTTACTTACAGAGACTTACACTGATGTCACAACAGAGACTTACACCGATCAGTGTCACTTACAGACTTACACCAATCAGTGTCACAACAGAGACTTACACTGATGTCACTTACAGAGACTTATGCAATTGAATTTCCCCCCATATGGACACATATACCAA
>NC_044500.1:48864557-48887057 GCF_902362185.1 Chanos chanos
GTGTGTGTGTGTGTGTGTGTGTGTGTGTGTGTGTGTGTCCGTGTGTCCCTGTATGTGTAAGTGGGGTTTATGTGTGTGTGTGTTTATGCACATAGCTGGTTGATCTGGTTTGTTTGTGGATGTATCTCAGGTGTCCAGGAGTCTGAGTCTTATCCATCAGGTCAGTCTTATCGAAGTCGAGCCTCCTCGATCCCAAAGCCCCCGCTGAACCGACCTGATGAGGAGGGTGAGTGTGTCTGATCTTCTCTTCTTTCATCTGTCCATCCATTCACCCTGTAGAAGCCAATAATCTAATACTTTCCCCATAATGTTGTAACTTCCAATAGCATAATAAAAAGCTCCACTTAACTCCATCAAAAATGTAATAAAACCTGATGCTGTAATAACTTCTGTGGGAGAGACTCCCAGGTCAGGGCCAGATACGACCGAGTCCCTACTCCACACTAAATGCTGTATGTCTTATGCTGAGTTTAAAATGAATTCTGAGTTTCAAAAAGCATTCAGAGTCTTCAGGAGTCCGATGCAGTGCAAGTTTATTGCATTCAGTAGTGAGCAGAATACAACAAACTGAGTCGGGTCCCAGGGAGTGACTGAATCTAATACAGAAAATCACTTACTTATATTTAAAATTTTATCAATATGCTAAACCTATGGATCCAATAAGCGCATAACACGGTAGTATGGTAACACCCCTTACATCATCCGTTTTTGCATGGTCCAACCCCATGGCTTCCAGAACTATCCCGATTTTTCCCAAAATTCATTGCTCTATACACCACTATTTCTCAAGTTTTCCTTTTCTGTTAAATAAAAAAATAATATTTAACCATGTCCTCATCTTACCTCAGATTCTCTACACTCTACACTTAATGCAGGTGTTATCTTTCAAGCGATGGGGCTAGTCCATGCAAGGCGGACACTGAAGCAACTACATCCTGGCCATTACTCGTGCCTCCCTGTCACTGTGACCTAGAATTTTCCCTTTTCATCTTGCCTTCATATCTTCATGACCTTCCCTTTTTTGGTATACAGAGGCCCCCTTCTGTTGGCTTCAACATTCAGAGGCCTTCTTCCATTTCTCCAACACTTCCCATAAATGTACTTCTTTTTGGTTGTTTGTTTGTTTGTTTGTTTGGCATTGCTTACGCTCTAAAGAAAACATTCTGTCCTGTAAGCACCCTGGGCTCCGTAATGTGGGAGAAAGAATTGCTGAGCTGTCATTTCTAAACCAGGGCTGTTCAATTAGTGTGGAATGGGGGCCAGTTCATGACAAGGATCCCAAATGAGGGGCCTGAGAAGTGTGGCCTTAAAGATGAGTAATCACATTAACAGCCACAGATACAGTAAAGAACAACAACAACATAGGAGTGCATGTTTTGGAGCACATGGAGGTGCGAGAGCAGAGAGCAGCCAGGGATGACTTTTTTACATTGATGGGTCTGGGATAATTGTGACAGAGTGAGGCGGGACAAACAGGGTGGGAAATCATTGTAACACAGGATCATACAAAAATTGTAAACTTTGGGGTTTTTTTGTTTGTTTTTTTTTTTAATTCATTGTTTTAAAGCAATACGTAGCCTACTCAAAGTGCCAGTACAAATTACCTCACGGGTCTCAGGGCCGCCGATTGAATAGCCCGGTTCTAAACAATGCGCCAGAATCTATGAACACATGTTTTAATACACAGACCCATTAATATATAGGCTACAAGGTGGTATAATTCCACAAACAGACTGAAACTGAAGGCAGTGGTGTAACTGAGGAGTTTTTGGTACTGGTATATGGTACAGGACATAATACTCTACACAGAATGAGGATGTATAGTAAGACATGTACTGTACTCTTCAGCTCTCTTTTCATCTACCATAGACCACTGACAGTGCAGCACTGTGTAATATCCAACCATCCATCCATTTTCTGCCGCTTACCCAGGACTGGGTTGTGGTGGCTGCAGGCTGAGGAGGGTAGCCCAGACATCCCTTTCCCCGGCTACATCCACCAGCTCCTCCTGGGGGATCCCAAAGCATTCCCAGCCCAGCAGAGATATATAACTCTCCCAAGGTGTTCTAGGTCTGCCCTGAGGTCTGTTCCCAGTTGGTCGTGCCCAGAACACCTCCACAGGGAGGCGCCCAGGAGGCATCCTGACTAGGTGCCCAAACCACCTCAGGTCCACAAAACACATGTAGACTGGATTGGTAAACTCCCATGATCCCTTCAGTATCTGTGCAAGGGTGAACAGCTGGTCCGCTGTTCCACGGCCAGGACGGAATCCACATTGTTCCTCCTGGATCTGAGGTTCGACAATCGGCCGCAGTCTCCTTTCCAGTGCCCTGCAGTAGGCTTTCCCAGGGAGGCTGAGCAGTGTGATACCCCGATAATTGGTGCACACTCTCCAGTCCCCTTTTTTAAAAATGGGGACCACCACCTCCGTCTGCCACTCCACAGGCACTGTCCCTGACTCCCACGCAACATTGAAGAGGCGTGTCAGCCATGACACCCCAACAACATCCAAAGCCTTCAGCATTTCAGGGCGGATCTCATCCACTCCTAGCGCCTTGCCACTGCGGAGTTTCCTAACTGCCTCAGTGACCTCTGTTAGAGAGATGGGTGATGACCCTCCTGAATCTTCTGGCCCTGCCTCCTCTGCGGAGGGCCTGTCGGTCGGGTTTAGGAGCTCCTCAAAGTGTTCCTTCCATCGTCCGACCACATCCTCAGTTGAGGTCAGAGCCTCCCCGTCCCTGCTGAGAACAGCCTGGACGAGGCCCTGCCTGCCCCTCCTGAGTCGCCTGACGGTTTGCCAGAACCTCTTTGAGGCCAACCAAAAGTCCCATTCCATGGCCTCCCCAAACTCCTCCCATACCCGAGTTTTTGCTTCCATGACAGCCGTCGCTGCAGCCCTTTTGGTGTGACAGTACCTCTCAGCCAATTCCAGAGGCCCCCGTGCTAGCCAAGCCCGGAAGGCCTCCTTCTTCAGCTTGATGGCTTCCCTCAATGGTGGCGTCCACCACCGGGTCCTTGGGTTGCTGCAACGACAAGCACCGGCGACCGTCTGGTCACAGCTCAAAGCTGCCGCTTCAACAATGGAGGCTCTGAACAGGGTCCATTTGGACTCCATGTCCCCAACCTCCCTCGGGATCAAGGAGAAGCTCCTCTGGAGGTGTAAGTTGAAGATCTTCCAGACAGGGTCCTCAGCCAGCCGTTCCCAGTTCACCCTCACTGTATGCTTGGGTTTACCAGGTCTGTCCGGCAGCCTCCCTTACCATCTGATCCAACTTACCACCAGGTGGTGATCAGTTGACAGCTCTGCCCCTCTCTTCACCCGAATGTTCAGGACATACAGCCGCAGGTCTGATGAGACAGCAACAAAGTCAATCATCGACCGTTGGCCTAAGGAGGTACACTCATGAGCCGCCTTATGCCAGAACATGGTGTTCGTTATGGACAATCCATGGCTTGCACAAAAGTACAACAACAAAGCACCACTTGGGTTCAGATCAGGTAGGCCGTTCCTCCCAATCACTCCCCTCCAAGTCTCTCCATCATTGCCAACATGAGCATTGAAGTCTCCTAGTAGAACTGCAGAGTCCCCGGATGATGTCTTCACTAGGTCATTTTCCAGTGTCTCTAGGTAGGCTGGGTACTCCAAGCTGCCGTTCGGCGCGTACGCCGTCACAACAGTCATAGTCGCAGTGGGGCGACCCTGTTCATAAGGGCTTTCAGAATCGCTTTTTGTCTGGCCTCTCACCTGGGACCTCTCTGCCTTGGGTGACCCTACCAGGAGCTACATGCTCCAGGCAGCGCAGCTCCCAGGATCACAGGGGCTCACAAACCCCTCCACCACGATAAGGTTGTGATTCCAGGAGGGGCTGTGTAATATCCACACATAAAATATGAAAAACCATTATATTATTACACAGGATTATAGCATTGCCTATTTGAAAGTAGTGACAAGCTTACAAAAACAATGCATTCCCAAAACATTAACACATTATTGGTGGCATGTTACTACAACATTTCCCAAGGTATAATGCAATAATGGGAAATTATTACATTACTGGGTTCTGCAAAAATAAGGTTATGATGTGATAACCTCCTGTTAATGTAATAATTTATTAGATGAATGGTACAGAGATTATTACATTATTGGTTAAGATGTTTTATTACATTATTGGGAAGGTATTACATTATCAGGTTTCATTACGTGGAGATTTCTATTACATCATTAGGAGTTATTACATTATTACTGTGTTATTACTATATTATTGGGTTCTACACACCCTCTCTATCCCCTACCTCAAATCCCCAAGTCCTCCATGCATCTAACTGATCACTGTCTGTCACTGTCCGTCCATCTCTCTGTTGTGTGTTAATCTCTTACTGGTCACTGCTCTTATCTTCTCTTCCTTTGAGTCGTGAACATGTTCGTTCCTTCTCATTAAATGTGAATTTTTAGTCATGTGTGTGAAGGTGAAGATTTTTGTTAAATGTGAAGTTTCACCTGTGTAAATTTTCAGTGGAAACTAGACTCTCTCTTAGGGACCTGGAGTCAGATGTCTCGTGTTGATTAATATGGTATGTGAATAGATTTCACAGTCTCCTCTACATCTGTGTGTGTGTGTGTGACTGTGTCCATGTGTATCTGGTGTGTGTGTGTGTGCATGTTCATGTGTGTATATGGCGTGTGTGTGTGTGTGTGTGTGCTGTAGGTCGAAGACTGCGTGTTGTGGTTAACACTAATGATGATGACTATGAGCAGATGTATGATGATCCAATGGAGGACTATATCGACTTGACCCCCTCAGCCAATCACAGCCAAGGTCAGTCCAGTACTCTTAATACTGGATACAGGTGTGTGTATATGTACACTGTCTGTGTGTGTATATGTATGGCATGTGTGTATAGTGTATGTGTGTGGGGAGCATAATGTGTGTGTGTGTGTGTGTGTGTGTGTGTGTGTGTGTGTGTGTGTGGGGAGCATAATGTGTGTGTGTGTGTGTGTGTGTGTGTGTGTGTATGTGTGTGGGGAGCATAATGTGTGTGTGTGTGTGTGTGTGTGTGTGTGTGTGTGTGTGTGTATAATGTGTGTATTTTGACAGGAGGGTCAAACACTGTTCATCCTGGTGCAGTGATGAGAGGAAGGAGAGATGTGACAGGAGAAGGTAAAGACCCTGTGTGTGGTGTGTGTCTGGTGTATGTGTGTATGTGTGTGTGTGTCTGGTGTGTGTGAGTGTGTGGTGAATGCATGTGTGTGTCTGTGTGTGTGTGGTGTGTATGTCTGTACATGTTTGTGTGTGTGTGTGTGTGTGTGTGTGTGTGTGTGTGTGTGTGTGTGTGTGTGTGTGTGTGCGTGCATGTGTATGTGTGTGGTGTGTGTGTGTCTGGTGTGTGTGTGTGTTTGTGTGGCTGGTATGTGTGTGTGTGTGTCTGGTGTGTGTGTGTGTGTCTGGTGTGTGTGTTTGGTGTGTGTGTGTGTGTGAGTGAACTGGATGTTGTGGGGTTGTTTTGGTGACTGTTAGGCTGCATGTCTCTGGACAGAGCGTGAGTGTGCTGGGTATTCTGTGGCTTATGTGTGCTTTAATGATGATCTTTAACTTTAACTGTGCAGCATTAAATGACCTGGACTGCACTGTGTTTTCGTCTGGGTTTAACATGGAGTGAAGGAAATTTCTACGTGTGTGTGTGTGAGAGAATGAGTGTGAGTGAGTGTTTGTGTAAAACTCAGATGTCTCCAATAGGCGTATGTTTACTGTTAGATTGGCTGGTGTTTATCCAGTTTGGGGAAATCACACTCTGACAGATGCCCGAATGTCAGTCCAATGTTCCTCTAACCTGTTCTGATAAAATGAGCTTAATTAACACACAAACTAATATATCAACTAATACAAACATCCAACTCAGTTTCAATTTTGAAAAATATAATGTAAAAAAAAGAAAGAAAATTCACAGTCTCCTCCGTATGTGTGTGTGTGTGTGTGCGTGTTAGACCCCTGTCTCTTGCCTATGGAGGAGGGAGACTGTTTGCGGTACACCCTGCGCTGGTACTTTAACTCTCAGGTGGCCACATGCAGGCCCTTCATATACAGTGGCTGTGGTGGAAACGCCAACCGATACAAACACAAGGAGCAATGTGAGGAACAGTGCCTAGGAGAGAAAACAGGTACACACACACGCACAACACACGCACACACACACACAACACAGACACAAACAGACATTTAAAAATGTGTTTAAATTCTTGTGCCAAAAAACTGACCCATTTCTTGTTGGTGGTGTGTAGGTGCACTGGAGAATGGACGGTGATTAGACGATCGCTCTATCTCTCCACCTCTTCAAAGACATCAGTGTTTAGCATTTGTACATCATTTTCATCAGACTTTATTCCATTTCAGCAGCAGAAAATGAGTTTTACCTCCCAATGTACAAGTGCATTCTCTTATCAGAAACCATTCTTTAATTGTTTAATTTAAAACCAAAGATTAATCTGTTAAATGCAAACCAGGAAGCCACTTTTGACAGTCAGATCAGCCTTTATGGACTTAATCCAGTAGTTTTGCTATCGTTTGTCCATAGACTTCTGTAAAAATCGGCATTGGCCAAAGTGACGTGAAAAGGATTCGTTGTTGGTGAGGAATTTTGCACAGGAATATGTCTGAACGTGCGTAGCTTTCACCCAGCGATAGCACTGCCCACACGTCCAAAGACTGTCAGCTGTCTGTGAGGTTTGTGAAGAGCTGAAGAGATTGCCACTGTACAGCACCTCCTCATTCACCTGTGATACACAGAACTGTCCTGTAAATACTCATCAGTTTTCCTTTAACTTCCTGGGTTACTGTTACAAATGTTAATCACTGCATGTCGTCTTAAATGGTGCATAAAAATGGTGCTATATCTCCAAAGATGTTTTTATATGTTTTAATGTGATATGTTTATTGTTTATTGTATTTCAGCTGTCACACACTCATTTAAGTTTGTAGGCCGGTAACTGATTCTCTGTGGAATAATTAGTTATTTTATTTACAGAATACATTTTAACATTATTTTGACACAGTTAAAACTTAAACATTACAGTTTAAATTACTGTTACTATTGACTGAAAGCTTGATCACTGATTACTATATTTTTTTATGAAAATGTTTGTTTTCTGTGATGGTAAATAAACAACAATTCATCAGTTGTCAGAGTTTACTGAGCAGCAGTGACGTAACTTTTCTACGCGAAAATAAATGTCAAAAGGTATATCTTAAGAGTGATAATTTTCTACGCTTATGTACAGTACACGGTCTACTACTGTCTATGTTAATATATCCCACCACCCAATATATCTCCCACCACCCACTCACTGACCTCTTGTGGCGTTTTGCCTTATTTCACCGTGTGCTTTTCTGCCAAGAGTAAGCTGTGCTTGCTTGCAGGTCATTCAACTCAACAGCAGGCAAAGGCAAGCGGTTTTAAAGTCGCTTGCCCTGTCCTGCCATCAGTCTTTGCATTAAAAGTTTGAAAAAAAAGACACTTGCGCTTTCGTATTTCGACCGTCCGATGACGGGATAACGAGCCGACTAGCGTTCTACTTTTAGCGACGTTCCACTGAACTCTCTACAGCTGACGTTAGACAACTAACATCAGAAACAAAGGAAAGGCAAGCATTCTTGAAACTGCTTCCCCTGTTCTGAGGTCAGCTGTGTCCTACAGTGTTGGGCGGTAAAACAACTGAAACGGTCCAATGGTAGAGACTGTCCTGGTGGGAATTACAGTTCAGATCCAGTAGAAATGACAAGTCATCCACTAGACAGTTTTTACCGGATTGAGCAAATATGTGCAGAAAGGTAAGTCCATGGTTCATGATCAAATGTACAGGCTAAGCAGTCTTTTTTCCTTTTTACTCGGGGGATGCTAATATATTAAAGACGCTAATACGTTAAACGTTTCACTGTGTGTGTGTGTGTGAATCCCTCTTTTTTCAACTTGTTTATCAACGCCATCACAGTTATTGGGCTTTTTAAAGAAACTTCGAACACTCAGCTGCCATGACAGTTTGCAATGGTATGTACCTATATAGCCTACCAATGCTAAACCCAGTTAGACAACAAGGTCATGCACGTAAGGTCAAAGATAAGACTAGACAATAGCTAATTAATATGCACACTCACCACCAACTGGACAGGGGTGTGAATTACTTAAAGTTACGGTAGATCTGCCCTAAGGGTACTAATCTGTCAAAATGACTGACGGACTTAAGATTTTTCTATCAAAAAAATATTCAGTCAATGACAGAAAATGTTCAGTTAATGCGACCTCAGACTCAAACTGCTTTATTCACCATTCGATGGTCGATATTCCAAACCGAGGTCGTAACCTGTGCACGTAAGTCAGATAAAGTGACAGCACCACAACTCCACACACCCCCCTCTTTTAGATCTGACACAAAGTAAGTTACAGCAACACAAGCAATAACTACATTACAAAACTTGAGTGGCACAGATCCCTGAATGCAACACATAACTGGAAACTCACACACGAGAAGGACATGACATGGCACATATAACAGTAAGGTACAGAATAACCAAACAAGGACAATCAGTAAGCAATCACTGGAGGAATGCTTTTCAAAGTGCACACATTAATTTTATCAGTCATTGGGCCTAGGTTGCGATATAGTCCTGATAATGCTGGTTGGGGGGTGGCTGACTCTTCCTGAGCGAGTCACCACAGGTTGTCTGCCACACAAATCACCTTAGGTGACTTCTGGTGTGACAGGGGGCGGTGTGAATGGTGGAGTGTCACTGGGGACAGTTTCTGGATCAGTTGCTGCAGAGGTAGGCGTTTGTGGCAGGTCGTCCTCAGAGCTGGCTGGTGGGGGTTCATCAACTCGGAGGATGGGTCGGCGATTCCTGATGTACCCGGGTCCTTGGGATGTTATTATGTGGCTGTTAGGCTGAGGAGCTGGACTCTCTACTCTTGCTAACCTGTCAAAACCTCATGCAGTCGGCACCCTGATGGTTTGATCTGGTCTTGATGCAGGGAGGCGCTGGGCACTGCGGTGACGAGACGCTTTCCCTCTCATTGTCTGTTTTGTGATAGTGGCTTTCTCATTAGTGTGGACAACAGTCTGGAGCATGGCTTTGGTTACTGTCCATCACGGGGTATGTTGCGAGCATGGAGGAGGGCAGCTTGGATGTCTGTGCCGTCACGGTAACACAGAACGCTCAGCAAGGCCACAATCACAGTAAAGTTCTTGAATCTTCTTGGCTGCAACCTTGGTGGACACCCATTCTGTGGCTTCATTTTCTGGTGTTAGGACACCAAGTACAGCCATTTGATCAAGCTCTGCCTTAACCTTTTCTTCATGGCTACTGGAATCTTGCGGGGAGCACACACTGTAGGGGTGACAGTGTCATCTACCCTCATGTGGTATATGACTGGCAGTTTGCCTATAGTGTTGCTATCAAAGAGGTCTTTATATTCCTGTATCTCTGGTACTTCTTGTTCTAGGGTGTGGATGTCAGGTCTAAGGTGGATGAGTCCCATGGCAACACTGTCTTGTAGTCCCATCAATGGTTTCATATCCCTATTGATCACATGAAATTTGAATTGGCAGTGTAACGTTGCCCTGTGCCCTGTGTTAACTGTGTCACCCTCTTAGGCCACCAGGTCTTTCATCTGAATTCACAGGGACTGTGGTCATGTTATGAGCCCAACTTGTAAAATACAGGGTAACATAACAAAAAACCCCACAGCGTTCAGTTACGGGATAAAAAATGAATAAGTATAATGATAAATAGTAACAAAGGCAACGGAGCATGGTGGTTACAACAGAAGACCAGAAAAACGAAAGAAAGACCTCACACTTTCTTACTAGGTGTTAAAGCAACTTGCCTGGCTCCCGTACAAAGAGAAGATGTCTTCTGGGTCCACTTTCTTACTACTCTGACTAAACCTGAACTAAAACAGTAAAAACAAGCAACAGCCAATGCAAAAGTCAAAACGCTTACAAAAATGAAAAGTAAGTATACAAATCCCAAATCCCACTAAAGGGGTAACTAACATAAGCTTAATTAAAACAACAAACAACTAATAAATGACAGTTAAACTAAAGGAGTGCCTGTCACATCTGCCTGAGGGAAGCTAGAGAGAGAGTCCATCTTGAAACGGAGTGGCTTAAATAGGAGAAGCCCAACCCTGCAGAACCAATCACAGAATCACACAGGAAACAGCGGCAAACCCACAATCCAATGGGCTACTCCCCAACATCGTAACACTCATCACTCACTCATTATCTATGTTGCTTATCCTGATTAGGGTCGCGGGGGGTGCTGGAGCCTATCCCAGCACACATTCATACCTAGGGGCAATTTAGTGTCTCCAATTCACCTTACCTGCATGTCTTTGGACTGTGGGAGGAAACCGGAGCTCCCAGAGGACACCCACACAGACACGGGGACCATGCAAACTCCACACAGAAAGGAGATTCCCTGGCCGCCCAGCCGGGAATCGTACCCGAGGCCTTCTTGTTGTGAGGCGACAGCTACTGTGGGGTTTAATTTAAAAGGCTGGCTACTTATCATTCAGCTGAATCCCCAAGCAGGCTCAACTGAAACAGAGAAAAAGAAAGAGCTAACACAACAAATCCATAACTTACACATTTTAACCCACGATTTATTTGAATTGGCCATAAGACAAATCTAGACGCAAGACAGCGTGTTTGCTACAACATTATCATGCTCTAGAACGTGTCAAATATTAATATTACAGCCCTGCAAAATAAGGCTCCAGCGCATTAAATGTTGGTTACGCATCCGATCCAGAAAATTTGAATATCAGTAAGAGGTGAGGATACAGCAGAAAAATTCTTGCGAAAAGCTCTTTAATATCCCACCATGCCTAAAAAACAACGGAGTTCACGACATGATGTTGGGACAGGATAGTTTAGGATTCAACTTTGGAGTGAATGAGACGCACCTCCCCATGACCAACCACTTTGCCCAGGTGGACCGCTGCGGCTTGGCCAAACTTGCATTTCGCCAAATTTATGGTCAGATTCGTAGCAGACAAGCGATTAAATACGGAGGAGAGATGGACAACAGGTTCGGGGCAAGAGGCACTACAGACGATCAATTCATCCAGATAAGCCTCGCAGTTAGAAACACCAGCCAAAACCTTTGCCTTTGAAAAGTTGACAGAGCATTCCAAAGACCAAACGGTGTACTGTAGAAGGTTATCGGGGCGACAAAGGCAGAAATTTCTTTAGCATGAACAGTTAAGGGAACTTGCCAATATCCTTTTAAAAGATCAATCTTACTGATGAAAACAGTGGAGCCAAGACGATCCACACAGTTGTCCATATACAGCAATGGAAAACTGTCAGGCTTGGTAACAGCATTCACTTTATGAAAGTCTGTACAGAATCAAGATGTACCATCGGGTTTGGGAACAAGCAAGCATGGCGAACTCCATGAACTGGAGCTAGGTTCGGCAATACCATTCTCCAACATAAACTAAACTCATTTTGAAGCTGTATGCGCTTTTGTGGATTAAGAGCGATACGCATGTTGCTTAATTGGCCTACTATCACGAACATCAATATTGTAAACTGTGACCGTAGTGCAACGTAAAATGTCAGAAAACAAGTTCTCATGCGATCTGATTACAGAAATTAGGTCCTCATGATCTGAATGGGGAAGATGAGACAAAAATGAATTTAAATCCTCAAGAGTTCTTCAGTCCCCCCTCCACCACTTCCCCTGAAAGGCCATGAACATGCTTCCCCTCCAGCAGAGGAACAGCAGCAGCAACCAACAGTGGTGATGGGGCAGAAGTATCAAACTGTGCAGCAGCCACCGGGGAGGAGGCAGCAATTTTAGCACCTGAGAAGGTGGACAACGCCACTTCTGACCTGACAGTGCCCTTATTAGACAGACGTGAGACCTTACTGCAGGTGAGACTTTGAGTGCCCTTGGAACAGTCTGACTCTCGCTCACAGTAATGTTTTAACATGTTAATGTGACACAATCTAGATCTTTTCTTCTGCTCTGGTGTGGCTATGACATAGAACAGCGAGTGAATGATCTTAACTATGTGATAAGGACCACGCTTAAAGAGTGGAGCTGAGAACGGGTAGTAAAACCATCACCTGGCTGCCAGGTTTAAACTCCCGCGACACAGCTTTACGGTCATAATGCTGTTTCATTCGCTTCTCACGGAGGCAAAGATTTTCCTTTGCCAACTCGCATGCACAACGTAACCAGCAACGAATTTTAGAGACACAGACAGACTGTGATGCCGAATTGACTCAGTCGGACACAACTCTTTCAGCAGTTTCAGTGGTCAAACTGGGAACTGTGTGTCCACACTAGGGGTTGACCGATATGCACTTTTTAGGGCCGATACCGATATCGATATCTTATGGCTTAGGATGACCGATAACCGATATTTGACCGCTATTTTGGACCAATATTCATTTATCATGTTTGGCAGTTGCAATAACAAAACTACATAAAGGGGATCAAAATGAATTTGTTTGCAGATACCTCCTATGACAAACAACAGGCAACATACAGATCTAATACTACTTTACCGACTGAATAATTATTCTTTTACTAATTTTAAAATAGAAAAAATCTGTTTACATAATGTAGAATAACCTAAAGTTAAAAAACACACTGAAAAGAAAAGAAAGTAGATTAAGTGTTGAGACATCATATTAACGATTGAGTCTATTTATGGTGTGATTCGGGATAGCTGTGACCACTCCGGGGCATCCGACAAGAATGCAACATAGGTGTCCAATTGCCACTCTTCGTTTTCTTTAATGCATGTGTATGGTTCTACAAACACTTGGGTTTGACACAATTATTACATGCCAAATATTAAGCAACAGTAGAATGCAAAGTAATAACAAGGAACAGCTGCTCTTTGCTAGCAATATATCTCTTACTCATTTAAACATTAATGATCTGGCTCAGACAGGAGGGATTAAATTACAACCTACAACATAACTAGCAGTACTGGGTGCTAATGCTTCAACATGACATGGTTATATCAGCAGCGTAGCATGTTTATGACGAATGGGCACCGTCTCCCTGCAGTGGCTTGTTCCTGCACATTACAAATATAGGCGTTGCCATCTTATGGCTGGTAGCTGGTTATCTGTGGTACTTATTTATGTGGCTGATCCCGCATTTGTACACATGTTGTAAATGTGTCCAACAATAGTGATTCAATTGCATCCTGGTACTAGTGCGTATTACCAGCAAGAATGTTTTGATAAGCAAACTTTCAGATAACAGCTTTGGTGTCCAGGACGTGGTAGGCTACATGCTGCTACCATTACTCAGCATTTATCAGCGATAATATAGATGTCATAACATTGAAACCTTGTGTCTTAAGTTAACTGCAATTTTATGTAATGAACTAAGGATCTATGTATATTTACAGAACGCTACTTACAGGTTTCAAGAACGCATACACATGCCTGTAAACAATGACAATACGTAGCTAATTCAGAGCACTGCTAAACCTCTTCCCCTCACCATCAACTTAACTAGGGGGCGGAGGCGTTGTTATGGAATACCAGTCACGTCACCTGTTAACCAATAAGAATATAGGTAAACAAAAACAGGGAGACTCTATGCTAAGCCTTTTTAACACATCACATAATACTTCAGTAATATTGGCACTTCAGTAATATCTCCCAGTTCAGGAGAACCAAACTGTACTATTGGCAAAAACGATATGAGGAGGCTGATACCGATATGGACCAATAAGTGTCAAAAGGGGCC
Organism: Chanos chanos; assembly: GCF_902362185.1. Classification (NCBI taxonomy): domain Eukaryota; kingdom Metazoa; phylum Chordata; class Actinopteri; order Gonorynchiformes; family Chanidae; genus Chanos; species Chanos chanos. The sequence continues at coordinate 48,878,333 of NC_044500.1, forward strand.
GATAGTGGACGATATATTGGCAAACCCAATATATCGGTCGAGTCCTAGTCCAAATACAAGTTCTGATGGACTGAAACCCAATGATTCCTGGACTACTTTGCACACTGCAAACAGAGCTAATTGTACAGCCTCATCCCAATCACACTCAAACTCCAGACAATAAGTCCTAAACATGGATTTAAGAGATTGTTTAAAACTCTCAAGGGTGCCTTGAGTTTGGGGATGATAACAACTGGAAGTGATGTGTTTTATTGCCAGTTGCTGCATAGACCGCTCGAAAACCCTAGACATAAAATTAGCGCCCTGATCAGTATGCACGACTTTTGGGAGGCCAAACAAAGAGAAAAAGATTAACAGAGCCCTGATGATGACAGTGGCCGTAATCTTTCGAAGTGGAACGGCCTCAGGTAAATGCGTTAAACGACACATAATTGTGGGCAGATACTGATTTCCAGAGTTCGTCTGAGGCAACGGGCCAATGTGTTCTGCAGTGGGGCTGGTTAGGTTTACCCATAATCTGACACAAGTGAGAAGTTTTGCAGTATTTTGCAACATCTCTTTAAAGGCCTGGCTTAAATTCCTAAGGCCTAAAATTCCCGACGGTTAAAACTGTGATTGATTACCGCAGTGATCAACCACTTTGAAAAACTCACGTAAAATACTGTCCAGCATCAACCCAAGTTACCAACAGTCTCCCCAACGCAGGTGCAGTATGCAACATGGGTTTTTTTTTGTCAGTTAAAACATGGCAGAGGGCAGTGACAGCGCTCTGGAGATTTCTCAGCTTTGTTCGTCCACACTGAGCGAGGTAAATCTGAAAACACAGATTTTATGTAAAAACATTTCGTTTCTCCGTACACACTATTGTTCTCATACCATTTTCCAAATGTTCAAATGATGTTTTTCCTTTGCGTTTTCAAAAGCTTTAGCATCCGTACGACAGCATTTTGAGAACTATGCCTAGTGTACGCTACAGTACTCTAGTGTGGATGGAAGGGCTAAACAGAGAAATAATTATGTGTTTTCAAATTTATCCGGGTTAGAGTGGACAGGGCCTGACGATACCATGTGTTGACATTACATACTTTCTATTACAAAGACTTATTTACTTAGATTGTTATAACTTTGCACTTGATTTGCAATTAATAATGCATCCTTAGCGTCCTCACTCAGAGATTCACATGCTCCTTACAAGCTCATTTAAGCAAATGGAGCCATGCATGGGAATGTTGGACCAGGTAGCTTAACTTAAACACGTATCTGCACTTCATTTTAGTGTTTTGGTAGCCTGAGAAAGTAATGTCATCTACAAAAGACCAAGTAGACTATTGTACATTGATTCATTTCAACGGACAGAATAGATGTAGGCTAACTTATCGCCTTCTTTTGATGTGGGTATTTAGCATCAATAACGGTGAATAGGCCTATTATTTTAATGTTTATGCAAACAAAAAGTGCATAGCACTGTCAATATTATCTAGGGTTTTCAATATAAAACTTGAAATGATTTTAGGTTGTGTATCAGTACTTTTTGAGCATTTTTTGAGCACGTTTTAACAATACCGCGATAAGTGATAACCGTGATAAGTTGGTCAATATAATCGTGATCGTGAGCCCGGGGACCAACTCCAGGTCTTTTTGCCAGTGCCTCGGTCAAGGATATGGACAGGAGTATAAATCCTAGCATACATGTGGCTGATGGTGGGAAGAAACTGGAGCACCTGGAGGAAACCCACACAAACACGGGCAAACTCCACACAGAAAGGACCTGGGATGGCTGGGATTCGAACCCAAGGCCACGCTAACCACTGGGCCGATTTAAAAATACTTACTCTTCCAAACAAGATTTGTTGTTTGGCAGATTTGTTGATTGACAAATATGTTGTGTCAGTTTGGTGTATCAAATTGGGGCCACTTGACAGCAAATTCCTGGGCTGCTTTTGGTTGCCAGCCTGCCCCTGGCCACAGACAGCCCTGGCGGGAGTAGCCATGCAAGCTCGTGCTGATAGGTGTCCGTGTGGTCACCCTGTCTGTCTCTCTGTCTCCTCTAGCGCACTCTGAGCGACAGAATCGAATGGTGCAGCATCACAGGCCCGAGGAGCCAATCAGAAGCCAGGGATGCAGCGCTATTGCTGAAGTAATGATTCAGTTTTCCCTGGGCAGACGAGAACGCTCCAGAGATTACATAGCGCAGTGAATACAGCAAGACACAGAGGTTTGGAAGAGAGAGAGAGAGAGAGAGAGAGAGAGAGAGAAACTGGCTGGGTAAAGGCAATATCAGTGCTACCCCCTGTTGCACACTATAAGTCATGTCGTGAGAAACTTAAATTAAAACCCTTAATAAAACCTTATTTGACTTTATGGTAATGTTATAAAATGTCATTTATGCTACATGCCAAATGCACAATGCAGTTGGACTGACCATTTAATTAGAGGAGAGTTTCTTGTTCTCTCTTGCTTTTTTAAGGAGTGTAGAAGTGACATGATCAACCATACAGAATACAGCATTCAGACAGAGCACAACTCACACGGTACATGTTTCACTAACTGCTTATAAAATGATGACGCTGGACACCTGAAGTGGCACAGTTTGTGTGCTGTGCATTTGAATGGAAAGCCGGGGGGGGGGGGGGGGGGGGGGGGGGGCAGTTTTTCAAAGCGGATTTTAAATATTAGGAACTGGCCTCTCAGAATCTGACATTAACATTTTAGCTACTTAGAAACTAAATCCTAAAAAAAGAAAAGACGAAAAAAAACCACGATAAAATTCTAAGGTTGATCAGTTTATTTTTATCAAGTCAAAGAACTACAGGGTTGCAACAAAAGTTCATTCAGGACTGGCTCTGAACCAGGCCTTCACTGAGATCTGAAGATGAAATGATTGGATTAAACTGTGTGTAAGACGAGTCAGAGGTATAATGAGGAGATCAGACCTTTGTTGCCATCTACTGGTCACATTACGTCCATTCCCCATTAATTGTCTTCACATCTTTACTGTGGGTTCATTACTGAAAGGAGAACTGGCTGTAAAGGAATATTTGTTGTGATATTAAGGTGACACAAACAGACTTAAGAATACATTTGAAGGTGTCACACTGTGAGTGTCAAATGTTAATTCACTTTCTAAAGCACATTGTCATGGCTCAAAACAGTCGACAAAAGGAGGGCGGACCACGCACAGATCAAATTTAGGAAAAAAGGTAAATATATTATAGAAGGAAAAACACAGCCCACGAATTAACTGTAAGAATGGTAGGCAAGGCATGGATGTGTGGTAGAGAAGTGTGGGGGTGTTGTAATGCAGCAACCAAAATGCTGTTGGCCTGAGGAAGAGAGAAACAGAAAGAAAAAAACAGTCAGATCTCATTTGACTTTATACACCTGGGAGTAAAACTCCCAGGTGTTCAGCATCAATGAGGATGGCCCTCCCACTCCGACACCCAACCTGCAGCCACACTCAAGACAAAATGCAGAGTGGAGGCCGTCATACCCCTTCCTCAAAAAAGTGGTTCCCCCATGAACCTTGAAAACAGAACAACCACTCAATCTAAAATGGTTTGAATCCAAACTCAACACTGTGGAATGCAATAAGCCAAATGACTTACCCTGTTCTGCTATGAAAAAACGGACACCAGGTTTACCAAGATTTCCCTTTCCTTTACATTTAAGGTGGCAAGTATCATTCATATCTCATTTTAATTTACCTTAGTCTAAGGTTATTCTAGGTGACCTTGATCTAATTAATCAAATCAAAAAAATCCCCTAAATCCCCCTTGCAATAATTTTACTGCAGTGCAAAACACTGACAGAGCACTGACTGACCCCTAATTTCTGCACTGGGCGCGCAGCCTCCCACCTCAGAAGCACATTAAGAGATTGAAAGATAGGAAAAACCAACAGGAGATGAGGAGAGGCCAAGACAGGTCAGAAACAGGCAAACCACAGTCCCTATAATAAAGGTGCACGAGACAGATGACGGATATCTAGACAGTAAGGCTGATGAAATAAAGCCCAACGCATCAGTCGCCGATTTGGATTCTGTAAAGAGCGAAGAAAAGTTAAAGGATTGTGATCGGGCTAACATCCATCGGGTAAATAAGGCCTAACGCCTCTTTTCAATGACAGAATACTTGTACTGGTAAGAATTGAATTTTCTCAAAAAATAACTGACAGGACACTCAATGCCCAAACCGTCGGTCTGCAACAGCACAGCACCTGCCCCTACGTGACTAGTATCTACCTAGAGACAAAACAGCTCATCCAACCATGAAGCGGCCAGTACCGGAACAGAACAAAGAAATGTTTTCACACTGTCAAAGGCGCATCGGCACTCCGAATACAAGATGGATTTTGACCACGATTTCAAAAGGTTCGTTAGCGGGGCAACAATGGACGAAAAATGTTCGCAGAAACTTCGGTAATAACCTACCATCCCAAGAAAGCGCATCAGCTCTTTCTTGGTGGCGCGAGGCGGAAACTGCTGAATAGCCATAACTTTAACATGCACTGGTCTTCCCTCGGCTTGACCCGCTACTTTGCCCAAATAGGTCACGGTAGCCTAAACTCACATTTAGCCAAGTTCACCATCAGGTTAGCCCAGGACAACTGATCAAACAGTGCACGTATACATTGGACATGCTCAGTCCACTTACCAATAATAGCATCGTCCAGATAAACAGTGCAACCCTGAAGACCCGAAATTACCTGATTCATTAAACGCTGGAATGTGGCAGTTGCGTTTTTTAAACCAAAAGGCATTAGAATATAAGAATATAAGCCACAGGGAGTAATAACAGCACAAATGTCCTGAGCATGTTTAGTCAAAGGAACCTGCCAGCAACCTTTCAGCAGATCAAACTTGCTCACAAATGTAGCTAAACCAACCTGATCAATGCAATCCTCCATACAAGGAAGTGGACAGGAATCTGACTTAGTTATGCTATTAGCTTTACGACAGTTTGTACAGGGTCTAAAGGTGGAATCTGGTTTCTTCACCAGCAGACAGGGAGACGCCCAGCTATAATAAAATTGGTTCCACTATACCGTTATCCAGCATATACTGGACTTCAGCATCCAGCAGTCTCCGTTTCTCTGGGCTAACTCTATAAAGACACTGTTTTATGGGCTCAACATCGCCAACAATCACATCATGCTCGATAAGAGGTTTCCGAGAAGATGCATCTAAAAACAAAGTTGGATAGCTTTGAATTAGAGCAACCAATTCGTTACGATGGGACTCTTCCAAATGACCAAGCAAATCATGCAGTTTTGCAAGAGACTCAGAATTTTTCAATCGGCCCCGTAATACAGCATCGTCAGGGGCCAACAACTCGTCGTCCTCCCCATAATGTCCCTCCAAATGAGAGACCTGAGGAGAATCTGCAGCAAAATGAACAGACAATACTGGGCGGACCTTTACGAAATCCTCAACAGGCCCAACTTCAACTGGACGCGTATAATAAGGCTTCAACAAATTAACATGACAAAGCTTAGAGGACTTGTTACAAGAGGGGGTAGCGATCAAATAATTCTAATCAGAAACCTTACGAGTGACGGTATAAGGACTGCTAAATTTGGCTTGAAATGTTGAACCTAACTAATAACAAACGCCGATAACAAAAAGGTGCAGCATGACAGTGCGCAAAATACACAAACAACGATAGACAATGGACAAGGCAAACACTAGGGCATAAATAGGAGAACTAATCAGGGCAAAACAGGATTGGGCGAAATTAACAAGGTAATAAATTAGACAAACAGGAACAGGTGAGGGGCGGAGACAGACAGAGAACAGGAGCACAAAGACATGTCAAACCAAAAGTCCAAAACGGAGGTGCAGGCTGTGACAGTAATAAGGCCTGGACTTGATCACAAGGGCTAAACTGTCGCTGTTCAGCTTGAGGGTCACACAATCGTTTCATTTTACATTGAGAAATTTCAAGTTTCCGATTTGCCAACTCTCCAGCTGCATGAAGTCTATAACAAAAACCATTAATACAGTCAAACAAATTTTTAGGGGTTTCTGTAGACTTCCAGTCTTCACTCAGTACAGCTAAAGGACCACACGCCGTGTGTCCAAACACCAAATCATTTGGACTAAACCCTGTGCTCTCCTGAACAACCTCTCTACAAGCCAACAACAACCATGGCAAACTCTCCTCCCAGTCTTAATTCAGCCCTGGAGGAGGTTCCACACATGGACGGCGGTTCCACAGAGATGAAGCCATGAGATTATTCATGATTGAAGTGTGTCCTTCACATGACATGTGTGTCAGAACCCACCTCCTCATCTTCAAGTCGTCTCTTCCCCTTCTCTAAAAGTCCATGCCAGTTTTTCTGCAGACAAATCTCCAACATAAACTTCCAAATATTTCATTCCAAATATTTAACCCTCCTGGTAAAAGCCCTTCCCCCCACTCAATCTGGCATTAATAACACCGTACTCTTCCCCCAAGTGATTCTAGCAGCTGAGATAATCCTAAAATCGTTCACAATCATTCACGAAATCAGGGGTTTTCAACCTGTGGGGCCAGTCCCCTTGGGGTGAGGGCGAGCACCTGTAAAGGGGGGTGCCAGATTAGGAGACTTTTAGGTGCAAATCGGGAAGTACAATGAAGAAAAGCGAGGGGGGTGGGGTTGAGTTCAAACCTAGACCTATTGGGGAGAAAAAGGTCGAAATCCCCTGTACTAAATGATTCAAATTGTAAATGTAAAAATGTAAATGTAAAAAAATGTAAATGTAAATGTAAATCTCTGTGATTGCACACGCACACTGTTAACAGTAAGCAGTGAATTTGTCTCTGCATTTAACCCATCCAACACACCAGTAGTGAACACACACAATAATATAATGTAAAATACAATAATATGTAAAAAAAATTCAAAAATCATTCCATCTCACTAATCTCTCAGCGTCACTCTGCTCTGTAACTATGGCAGTAACACCATCAGGCAAAACAGAACAGTATCAGTGTTGGGCAATGTTATTCCACTCAGTTCACAGTGTCATCTATTTAACACTGGTTCAGCCACACGAGCGTAAAACTTGCCTGACAGTAAACACCCCCTTACACTAGAGCTGTAACAATTCCAAATGTTGCTGTACAATTAATTGTCTCAGAAATAATTGCAATTAACAATATAATTGCCTCTTTCGGTCAAATTTTGAAAAATATTTATTTATTTATTTATTTATTTTTCAAACAAATTAAAATTTTGAATGAATCTCAGGATACATCTTTTGGTTATTTCACTGTGATGTGACCTACATTATGTAATAACACAAGTATACAGCCTATGTTAGCTGAACTCAGTAGGGCTTGCAGACTCCCCACATTTTGACAGGACCAATGGGACAGCGTCAAGCAATTTTTTTTTTACCAACACCAAACAAAAACTCCAGTGAAAACCAAACATCCATCAGTCTAATATTATGGGCATTTCTCAAAAGTACATCACCGCTTCTCACGAAACTGCCCAATTCTGTTTGGATTTTTAACGTTCGAAAGCCGACTTGACTTCGCAACAGTAAATCAATGCAGGCGGGACATCCTCTGGTAGCATAGCCACTGTTCTGTTGCACTACACGAAACTTTGTTTTCTTGATATAACGACATAATTAATTCAAGATCTCAAGAAAACAATCTTGTTACCTTGTCCTGCACCATTCTAGCGAGGTTCTCCTCGGATATCCCTCAATGCAACATAGAACTCAACCATTTCTACAAGTTTGAGAGAGAGAGCACTGACATGTACCTGCTCCTTCTCCTGTAATTGGTTACACTGAACAACGTACAGCAAAGCACAGGCCACTTGACTATTATTTTGTTATCACAGGAAAACAGTTGTTTTCTCAAGATCTTGACTTATGTCGTAATCTCGAGAAGACAAAGTTTCGTTATTCCTTAATAATGACATAAATAAGTCAAGATTTTGAGAAAACAAAGAAAAATAAAAAAATATGACAACGAAAAATCGGAATCTAAATTAAATGTAAATTCAAGGCATCTTTGGGTCTCCATATGACCATGTTTTGACCCATCGCATTAAAAAATGCTTTTACCGTGGTTCAACAAAGAAACCGCAATCACGTCAAAAAATCGCAGTTGACAATTATGAAATAATTGTTACAGGTCTACCTTCCACCTCTGTGAACTTTAAAAGGAGTGTTCAAGATGCTGTTAGTTTTTACTACACTCTCAGTGTCACTGTACAAAAGCCTGATCATGGCTACGAAACCCAGAGGCCCTAAGAGTCTGCCACAGAGAATGCCGTTCAACCCAGTCGGACCAGCATCAATGCCCAATAACCTGGAGATGACCAAAATATCTCAAACTCAGTGAATATGATCAGAGATGTAGAGATGTGTGGAAAATGCAGTAGGTCTGATCAAAATGTATGACCTGTCGCCATCACGTCTCTGAGTCTGACTGTCAGAGCCTTGGACAGTAACTCACAGTGCTATAGATGGCCTTCCTTAGGCAGCTGGGAGAGGACTGGCTGAATCTGACTGTCAGAGCCTTGGACAGTAACTCACAGTGGTATAGATGGCCTTCCTTTGGCAGCTGGGAGAGGACTGGCTGAGTCTGACTGTCGGAGCCTTGGACAGTAACTCACAGTGGTATAGATGGCCTTCCTTAGGCAGCTGGGAGAGGACTGGCTGTCTCCAGCTCAGTCACAGTGACCCTCTGGCCAAGCCTGCACTGATCACTGCCAGGAGATCCTG